>NC_092520.1:50225000-50362500 GCF_037038585.1 Patagioenas fasciata
TTCATTAAACTATTCATAATAAAGGTGATATTAAAAGAAGACACAAAGTGGACAGAAGTTTAATTAAGAAAGAACAATTTTAGCTGTAGAAAAACTAATTCGTATAGTTGAACATCAGCATAGGAATCCCAAATGATGCAATGACCAATTTGTATTTCTAAATGGAAAAACATACAGTGTATTTGTAGTCTTACATGTGTTGGATTTTATCTTCTGCCTCATTCACAAAAAAATAAAGGAAAACTTTCAAAATCAGGAAAGTGTACATGTTGATTTTGAAGGAAATGTGATGTACTCAACACTTGACACAGGATTCTTCACTCAGAAAAAAACGTTGCCTGCAGTGCTACAGATGCTTTACAATTAACGCTCAATGACAGGCAAGAATAGCAACATTTGCCAAAGGTCTCAGCTGCTTTCTTAGTTTCAGTAATTTATATGATTTTTTTTTTCTGGATCTACACATTTGTTGTTACAAAAGTATTATTCTGCTCTTAGAAATACAAAGTGTCTCCATCCTGATGGTATCATGCTATCCTCAGCAGGTGAGGCTGATATCATCCACATGTGTAAAACTCCATGGGCAGAAATCCATCTATTACTCAACTGCAAATAACTGTGGCAGCCATTAATGTGCCTTCAAGCCATGTTCAAGAACATTTTGTAATAATGGGAGAAGAAACTAAGAAACTGAAAAAGTCTTGTTGAGATTCAAATCTGATTGTTAAAACTTGCTTTAATCAGCAGTTTAATGGCACTTTATTTAAGGTTACTAGTTTACTGCTGAGTGCATAACAATTAAATTCTTGAAATTAAGTGATTGGAAAGACTTAGAATAGCTTGTTGAATTCTGGTGCATTTTAAATAATTATACACATATTATCCATGTATACATGTATGTATTGTGTATGTGTATAGTATTGTATATTTCTATTGTAAGACACATGAAATAAAAAATAGATTTAATTATTTATAATGGAATTGAATATTCAAATTACAATACAAGCCTGTAGTAGTTTTTTCTTTACTATACAAACCTTACATTGGTTATTAATTTGTTTGCTTTATAGGATATTACTCTTAGTAAATAACTTTGGCTTAAAATAGTTTTCTGCTAAAAAAACTCAGTAATACAGTGTATGACTGAAGATAAACTAGGCTGCAATAAAGAAAAATTTATTAATATACATTGTTTAATACTAATAATAACAAAATATGTTAACATATACTCCCAAAATATTTCATAGACAGATTACAAACAGCCTATCAGGATGACAGTAGTGAATTAAGACTGTATGATGCTGAAGGAAAATGGAGTTTTTAAGATAAAAAGTCATAGTAAATAAATTGTTCTGGTCAAATATGCATGGTATAAATTTATACCTGGTGAATGAATGTACTACACACCATATCAGTGAAAAAGAGTTTTAAAATATTCCTTAATCCTCAGAAATAATGTGTTTATGAATGTGACTGCATTTCAGTGGATTCATTTCTAAACTTATGTATTTCTATACTTATTTATTTTAACACAGGGCTTTAGAGAAAAAAAAATAATCTATTTAAAAATAGTCTTTGAAAAGTCACATTGGGTATAAAATATCAAAGAAAACCTTTTAGAAAACAATATTTGTTAGTGAACTGGGTGGCAACAGGGGAGTTTAAACAAATGCTTTTACTTATATCTTTGATCAGAAATCACATTTTTCAGTAAAATCCAGATTTCTAGAAAATAATTAGATTGTTTCTTCAGGTTAAATGTTTTTCAACATTTTCCTTTCTGTTGTCTGCAAAAGAGAGTGAACACAAACCTGAATGTGACTGCCACATCTCTTGCACACTTTGATCAAGGCAAAGGTATTGTCTGGCAAAAAGATGATGTTGAAAGTCTGGTCCCAGGCTTTCTGCAGTAAGGTGAGCTGCATTCTCCTCTGTCAAGTGAACAACAAAGGGAGTTTTGTCTGAGAACACATAAGCATAAAAATGGTAGATGTCATTACTTTCAGCAGCTTCAAGTGATCAACCTGAAAAACCATTCGTCAGCAAATGTACAATAGAGACAAGTCAAAAGACATCTTTTTTTGTGAGATGTCAAAAAGAGACCGCTGGAATCATCAACGTTCCATCAAGCAGCAGCGCTATCTCCTTCTCTGCCTGTGTAGTCTGGCCTGTCTCAGAGCGGTGATGCTTATCTCACTGCTTTCAATAACAGAAAAACAATCTTCTGGTTATGATAAGTATTTTAGAAGTGCTGTCCAAGAGATATTAAACCAATAAGATCTAAAAAGTAACAGGGAAGTAAAATAAAGAAACTATGAATACCCTGCCATTTGTTAGTGTTGTTCTATTTATGGAATTCTAAATAAATAGTTTTTGAAAGTAAATGAATTGTATCTGTACTATTTTTTCCATTATAGTACACAGAGAAAACTAAAATGGTAAAAAATACATCTGTTTTTGAGCTTAATTTGAGAAAATGTATCAGGCTTCTAAGCATCTTGTTTTAAAAAGAAAAACAAGTGGCCCAGGTTGTGGCTACCATGAGTCATAAACAATTACTTAAAACTTTAGTCTTTGGATATGTTGAATTTTGCTTTCAGTTCCTTCCATTAGATACTGCTATTTAAGTACTGTGCTTAATTTTTTTTTTTTTTTTTCAAACATCAGTTTTAAACAAAGCAGAAGCTATAATTCACAGGTTTACACTTTTGTGTTCCCAAAATGACTTAAGACCCATCTCAGATGAATTCAAGTATCATTAGCTAATGTACAATAAAATGGTTTAAAATAGTTGTTTAATGAAAATCCAGATTCTGAGTACTGGAAAGACTGTATAGTGCAGAGACAGGTTCCTCTCTGAATCACAACAGTGACGACTGAGAGTTATTTGTTCTGCTACTGTGTTAGCCTGGTATAAACATCAACCATAACGATGTAGGACTGGGCAATACATATAAGTGAGCAAAATCCCAATATCACAACACAGAGATTGGTTCAAACAAGAAGTGCCAGGTACAACAGAAAGATTTCTTTCAAATATTTTTTTGCCTTTAAGTTACAACGTAGTTTAACTAAGTTTACTTTTATGTTATATGCACTTCCTCAAAATACTTAAGAAGATAATGAGAAGTAATACATATACCTGAGTCCTTAAAATAAAATTAATGACCTGATTATAGTCAAATCACAGGAATAACTTATTCATGCTTCTGCTTCTGCTATTGTGATTATGAAATTATATTTCAAGTTGTGACTGTGTTGCCTTCAACAGTTGATTATTCAAATGGCAGGTAAATAATGTGAATATTGTGTTTAATATGACACTCCTTTGGAGACTCATCTTTATCATTTCCATGCTGATGGACCAGCTCTTTCTGAGTCCTTGAATTAAACTATAAACTAAACTAAACTAATCTAAACTGAACTAAACTGAACTAAACTAAACTAAAGCTACAGCTACAGCTACAACCAGGGTATAGCACCCTGTTGTGCCACCATTTCTCAGTTTAAACTGCATGGACTAGACAGGAGATTGTTTTTTGATTGCAGTGACATTCCTTAACCTCCTGCTTGAGATCTGAGGCCAGTCCTCCGGCATGTTCTTTTACAAATCTCTTGTATACCTTCATACAAATCTCACCCTCAGCTGCTCAGAACATTAACCAATATTTTCTTCCCTCTGTACCACTTTAGCTTCAGATGAAGCTTGTTTTCTGCTAAGCTCCAGGTTTCCAAAGTTTTCTTGATTTCAGATGAGTGTTCTTTTCCTGACTTGTTATGAGTCTCCTCCCTTCATCATAATCTCATGAAGCTTAGTCTCAAGAATTTATTTTACTCCTTAGCACATACAGAAAGGGGATGCATCAACCAAGAAGTTTCAGATGTTGTTAAGAAAGGTTTAAAAGAAACATTAATTTACAATTGTATAAAATTCTTCATGACACAGCATAGGTGATCAACATACTAAAATCTTTATGTCAACAAAGGCACGTTTGCAAAGTATCACAAGAAACAGAGGAAGAGAGTTTGCAGACAACATGATGGACCCTTGTGAATCTCAAGATACTGTATCAGGGAGATGGACTGAGTATGCAGGTAGCTTGTTGAGTGACCTTAAAATGTAGACTTTTCCAATCCCTCACAGGAACTGTGATGAAGGATTCAGATCAGCTACTCGTCTGATGCAGCTTCAGAAAGGGAATTGCAATAGTCATCATACCACCATTATGTGTAATTAAAATAAATATGTAAAAAAAAATTTCCATGAAAGAATCTCTAAAAATCCACACACAAAATTTGTGTGAAAATTAAACAAGAGCAAGAAATTAAAACCATTAGAAAGCCAAATTCAGCATCCTACTAAATGTACAATTAATGGGATATGCTATGCTCTTTATAAATAACATTATTATTCTTTCCAGTACCCACACTGGTCTTATCCTTCTGAATCTATAGTCTCCATTATGTAAATTACACATGGCTGTAGGTAAGTGCTTTGAAAGAATGTAAGTCACTATATGCATATTTAGTATAATTGGAGCTCTCTTCTCTCCTCACCTTCTGTTCTTGCTCTTTTTAGGTGAAGTCTTTAAATTCCTCAGTGACCTAAAAGTAACTTTCTCAGAAAAGAAAAGCCTGAAAATAATTTATAAATCTAAAAAACATGGTGTTCCTGTCAGTTTCAAAACTGTAACTAAAGTAAATACATAAGGAAAATGATCCAATCTGCATGCCTTTGTCAAAATGAGTTTTGCTACCAATAGTTCTAAGTTGGATCTAACATTTAACAATGTGCAGCCTAGGGTAGCCTCCAGGCTAGAACAATGACACTCCCACACTTAGCAGTTGGCACGCTTGAGGGTGGCTGTAAAGACACTTGTATTGCAGATTGCTGGGATTATATGTCCTGGGTTTAGAGCACCCTGTAAGGTTGCTCCAAGTTGCAAACCTTTGGTTGTTCCTAGAAATGTTCTGATGTTACTTGTTGCAAGAGTGGATGGGATTTGTACTCAGACAGAGCTCAAGCTGAATGTAGGCAGTTTACAAAATACCTGACCTGCTTATAATTCCAGGACCTGAGCGGATCAGGGGTTTCAGAGTGTTTCTTCAAATGCTTTAGCAATTACAGAAGGGACGGAACTCGACAAATCTCTCTGTATCCACTGAATTGGTACAAGAGGAAACTTCTTCGTGCCCTTTACATCAAATAGACATGTCAGATATACTAGCAATCAGAGTGGGATAATTTTCTATCTCCTTTTTACTGTTCTAAAGTCCTGTGCAAGATCAAAAGCATTAAGGAATCAAGCGGAGCAGGGGCACAGATGATTCAGGCATAGCTTTATATGCCTTCAGCTACATTAGCTATTCAGGAATCTAGAATTTGTTCTTACTTTATGTAAAGAAAAAGGAGCCAGCTAGTAATCAACTGCATTAATACCAAATTGGAATAATTTCACCAGAGTTAGCCAATGCTTCCACTTCCATTCTGATATCTAGCTTCAGTGCAGAGGTTCCCAGAAGAATGTGACTTTAGAAAAACCAAGTATGAACTAACTGTGGTTACCAAGAAAATGTACACTGTTCTTATTTCTGCAAATGGAATATTTCACCCACGGTGAGACTAAGGCACTTCTCTATATATGTTACTGAAAACAAAATCTTATAGGCATAACTGCATCACTGTTAGAACTTCATGTAGCCGTATCAGGAACCATTTTGAGCCTCAGACTACAAACAGAAGATTGAAGAAATATTACATAACCCTTCAAAAATCCTAATTAGAACTAGATACCTAAAACCTGCAGAAAAGTGTCTTGAATAAAGAATGGTATTTATATTTCCAAACATAGGTGGTAGAGAGGTTATTTATTCCCATTTGGATCTTGATTGCTTGATTTATTGTTCATATTAAAAGCCCAGGGAGAGAAAAAAAAGATGGTTACAGTTCAGAGATCATGGTTACAGGAGTGGAAATACATCACTAACAGGAACATACTGCAAATTTTACTTTGTGAACAGCTAAGCAATTTACTCTTGCTGCAGGACCACAAGCAATGAATGATATGACAGTTAACACTGGATACTTGTTCTGATCTCAGCTAGAAGAGCATTGCCCATTTTGAAAGGCTTCACTTCACATTTAGCAGCTCCTATTTATTATTTCTGAGAATGACGGAGAAAATCAGATGCAACATCTAAGCAGCTGGAAAAGATTACTGACTTCCTGCATATTAACAGATTTGTGGCTCTTTAAGCCAAAGAAATCTACTGATGCAGACACACCTAATACAAAGCCAATTTGTCCGGACTCGAGACAGAATAACAGAGCACTTTATCTAACATAGTGTTTGCATTTTACTATGTATTTTGTCCTGTTGTATCCTCACTTTCATTCATTAAATACAGATATGTACTATGATTTTCTGTATTCATATGCAAGGTAATTTTATTTTTAATTTATTTGTTTTCAAGTAAGCCTTTGAAATATGCAGCCTAATGCAGACTTAATCTAGCTTAAAGTTCTGTAATTATGGATTTCTGTATCCTCAAAATAAACACTCAGACACGTAAAATTGAGAAAACTTACTTGACCTGGAAGTTTATTCTGAAATACATTGAAATTATAACATAAATTATGTTCATAATATAAAGTAATAACATAATATTGATACCTTGACATACAGATAGTAAATGGACAACCTGAAATTAGTCTTCCAGTTTAAGCTGTGATGATCCAGAAAGCATGGTAGCCATCAGAGCACTTCCTTCTCTTTCAAACATGGAGGAATACATACAACTAAAGATTTAGTATAATACTTATATACTAGTATTGTGTAAGATGAATGGATAATTTTGGCAAGTGGCATCATCTTAGCTTCACCAAGGGCAAACCTTACCTGACCAACCTAGTGGCCTTCTATGATGGAGTGACTACATCAGTGGACAGGGGAAGAGGAATGGAAGTCATTTATCTGGACTTCAGTAAGGTTTTTGACACAGTCCCCCACAACATCCTTCTCTCTAAACAGGAGAGATATGGATTTGATGAATGGACTACCAGTAGAAACCTAGCTTTCACTGACATCCCAGTAATGAAGTGAACCAAGTGGCCATGTATTATGTAAAGACGCTCTTAAAAGAGCTTATTTCTTTTCTGTGGAGATGTGCATGCTAACTTGTAGCTAACATTCCAGGAATTATTTTTCATGTGCATGTGCTAAACTCATTAATGTGTCTGTCTGATTCGAATACTGCATACCATGGAATACCAAATACACCCGAATTCACATATAGCAAAGACTAGATGCAAGTTATGGCATGCCTGACAGGCTTTCAGAAAAAAATGAATTCTTTATTACACAAGTTAATCATGAATGTACCACCATCTGTTGTCCATAATGTTCTACTCTTATTGTTCAAACAAGGAGAAGAAAAAGAAAGGTAATAATAATTTGGATACTGTAAATGATAAACGCTTCCGCAAGTTTTGTGATTGGGGGGAAAATTACTTCAACTTTTAACCTGAAATTGCTTCTGTCCTACAGAATTAAAAGCAAACAAGCTGTGCTAGGAATGCATAGACTAATGAATGCCAGAATCTGAAGTTATTTTATGCACAATAATGCAGCATATGAACTTTTATATACATCTTTCCTTTTTTTCATCCTTGATGTTTAATAGTATTCCATGTATCAGCAGCCAAGAACTATTTACAAGATTCCTGATTTCTGAAGTTTTGTCTGTTCTTCAGAGGTCAGGAATCTTGAAATTTTCACTGCTTATCAAACTGAAAGCAGAACACTGTTGAAAAGAACAACAGGGGAGAAGGACAGGAAGCAGAGATCAAAATGTAGCAGCAGGGAGACAAGTGAAAACAGCACAAAGAAATGGATGACTGAAAGTACTAGTGAACAGGAGAAGAAAATGAAGCTCAGACAATCCATTAAAAGTGAGCAGCTAGTCTAGTGTTCACATGTTTGTCTGGAGCATTTGTACACATTTTTCTGCTCGCAGTTTTCAGAGTCTTTTTTAGTGGCCCCAGATGTGAAAGAATGTTTTTTTTATTTTATATGCACAAGAAAGTAAATACAGCATTTTCTCAGGTTCAGGCTTTAAAAACATAGCATGCATGAAAGTATCAAGAGAGAAAATATTTCCAAACTTTTCCACCCTTTGTCTGTTCTCACCTTTCTCATTTTTCTCAGTTTTCTGAAGTCGGGAAGGAAAAGAACATGGGTTGGTTGTTAAGTCCTCTGATCTGTCAGGAAATTAAACAGTTCACCAGCATGTTGTCCAAGAAAGGAGATGTTTCTAAGAGTGGAGGGAAAGGCAGAGCCTGAGACTCCTTTATGTAGCACTGCTGCCACAACAGAAGAGAAGCCTTGTGCTCAATGCACTGAGTCAAAATAAATGGCTGAAGTTGGAAGGGACCTCTGGAGATCATCTGGTCCAACCAAACTGTTCAAGGAGGACAAACTCCAGCCAGTTGTTCGGGACTGTGTTCAGAGAGCTTTTGACCACCTCTAAGGAGGGAAACTCCACAGTCTCTCTGGGTAACCTGTTCCAGTGCTCAGTCACCCTTAAAGTAAAAAAAAAGTTTCCTTATGTTCAGAGGGAACCTCCTGTGTTTCAGTTTGTCCCCATTGCCTTATCCTGTCACAGGACACCACTGAAAAGAGCGTATTTCCATTCTGTTTGCATCCTCTTTTTAGTTATTTGTATACATTACAAGATCCCCTCCTGAGCCTTCTTTGGGCTAAATGATCCCAGTGGTTTCAGCCTTTCCTTGTAGGAGAGATACCTACACCAGTCCCTTATCATCTTTGTGGTCACTTCATTGTAGAGGTTAACCAAGTTGGTCAATCATGAATTTCCCTTTGTGAAGCCATGCTGATTATGCCTGATGATTCTCTTGTTGTTCATGTGCATCAAAATTGTTTCCAGGATTAGCTTCTCTATCACACGCTAAGGGATTGAGGCGGGACTGACTAGCCTGTAGTTCCCTGGGTCCTCCTACTTGTCCTTGAAGACAGAAGTGACATTTTCTTTCCTCCAGTCTTTGGGCACTTCTCCCAGTTGCCATGATTGATAAAAGATTGTTGATAGTGATCTTGCAATGACATCTGCCAATTCGCTCAACACTTTTATGGGCATCTCATCAGGGCCCATGGACCTATGGATGTCCAAGTTGCTTAAACATTCCCAGACTTGATCTTCTTTCACCAAAGATACATCCCAATAATGTCACCTTTTTCAGTCCTCTCTTTAATGCTAACCCACAAACTCTCCTTCAGCCTATCATCCATCTTCAGTTCTTTCACATAAAGGACACATGAATTCCAAGACTGAGATATTTCTACTGTTCTACAGAGTGGCGATGTGCTGTGATGATGGAAGACCAGATGTCAAAGTAGTATAGGAGAACCTCTCAGCATTGGACACCATTATTTAAACATGAAAAAAAAAAAAAAAGGCAAAAAAAGTTTTTCATTTTCTTAATGCATTTTTTTCAAAGCAAAACACAATCAGCTTTCAAATTCAGTGAAACAGTGAAACAATCTTAAAGTAAAAGACTGGATTTTCTTGTTTACAATATTCATAGGAATACTCACAGAATAGGTTAATTTTTTGTTACTTTTATGTGGACTCCAATTGAGCTATTTCTTCATTATTGTATTTGGAAATAAAGGCCATTAATTCCCAAGTAATGTTTTGTTAGTCTACTTAACAGACACAGTAACCTATAGTTACTTTGATTAGTATGAAACTTTTGAAATACATTTACAAATGTATTTCAGCTAGTCCATAGAGCTATGGGTAATAAAGGATGCTAGCGCATATATGTAAAACTGAAATTATTTGTAAAAATGCAAAGGTTAAAGATTTTACAGATGGGTATTACGATGGGTCTTCCTAAACATGTTTCCCTTCAGTGCAAATACTCTTATTCTCACAATGTATTACTAACAAGTTTGTCTGGTAAATTTTAAAAGAGTTTATGTTCTAGAACCAGTCTCCCACGTACAAGTTGATCAATAAACAATTGCTTTCCAAAGAGAGAATTAGAAGTGTCATGAGTTACATCTGCAGTTGTATTTTAGTATTATTTTGCCTTCCTTAAAGGATACAGTGAATTAATTATTTAAATACATGCAAACAAACATGGGTGGTTTAGTGGGTCAATATGCATTCATGATAACGTGAGGGAGATTGTTGCCCTCGGAAATGTGTTATATTATGTAGTAGAGCTGAAGTTCTCCGTATCGTTTCACCATATAGAGACATTGATCAATATAAGAACTATATTGTGTTGTTACAAATTTTGACACTGAGTTGAACAGAGTACTTACAGATTTCTTTTTCTTGAATGATTTCTGAACAACTGACTTCAACCAGAATTATTAAAGAAGAGTAGTCTGTGCCTCTAGTAGTGAGGAGCAATAAAGGTAACAGTAAGCAAAAGAAAAAGAGGAGTTCTGAGAAAAATAGGTAGGCTGAGTGTGGATCATATTATCTATGTATGGAATTTGTTGTAGTAGTAGTACTAGAAGAATTATGTAAATGTGGCAGTTTCCTAGAGCAAAACCACATTCATCTATGGGAAGCAAGGAGACTGAATAAAAGAAATCTGTTCTTCATTACTAGACATAATGAATACTGAGACTGAAGTTCTGATTCAGGGAATAAATAGATTAAAACTCAAACAAACAAAGGGAGGAGGAAGCTGAGAAGTGGAAGGACAGTTGGATTTAGTCAAATACATAAGAAATTCACAAAAATTATGAGCAAACTGGTAAATCTTAAACCATTAATATTAAAGAGATTTGCCATTTTGTAGATGCATATCTACTGGATATTTCAGCAAAATTCTTCCGATATCTGTCTGCCCTGAATATATTTTGGGAATTAGGCATGCAAAAATTAATGTATAATATGATGACTGTGAGGAAAGGCAACTGGGTTTAAGAGAAGCTGGTACTTAGAACTGTTAGAATGAGCTGCTTAGGAAAACAGAGAATAAGAGTGCAGGAATGCTGGATCTCAAAACAAAAGTCTGTACTGAAGCACTGGAAAAAACCATTAGTAAATCATGAGTAAATCTCTAACATAGACATTTGTTACTGTGACAGAATAAGAAAAATCGAATCTGAAAGAAAGACAAATACATAGTACTTACCCAACACAAAAGGGTCCTAAGAGGCAGGGGAATTGTCACTGTCTATGGCAAAAGACAATTGTATCCTAATTGGATGGAAAACAAAAACAATGGGGAGATGAAGATTTCTTGGGCAGTTAAACACAATGTGATCATTTTCTGTGCTGGGAATCAGCATGCAATGTTTAACTCTGAACCTTCACAACCTCATCAACATTGACCATATTAACATTTGCCAAACTGTAAAACAAATTTATTGCAGAGAAGCCAGCATAGTTTCTGGACATTTTCAAACATTATTTTATAAATATAGTACTTTTCTGATTGTCTGGAACCCCCAAGGGCAACCCATCGTCACAACAAGGGTGCTAGATGTACAAATGATGCCATAAGTATTCACCAAGAAAAAATTACTCAGTGGGAATTATAGAAGAAATCCCACATCTCCTTTCTAGGAGTTTGGATCAGACCTAAAAACAAATTCTTCACTACCTTCTGAACTTGTTTATTTCACAATAATACTATTATTTTTCTCTGTTATGTAAGAAAGTTTTGTACAACTTCATATTTACAGTTTAGTTAGTTGCTTAAGATTCTATATTGTATCTTGATATTTTGGCACAAGGCTTTTATACTATTATAGTACCCAGTGTTCTATCAGCATTGGATGCATATTACATTTATACTAATTTATAATTACTTTAAAAAATTTAAATAATTTATTTTGCAGGCACATTAGGTTTAGATAACTGTCCAGGTCAGGGATCTTAGAAATAGAGTCCAAATAATATCTAAAAGGTCATGAAAACTTCAGAACAGGCAGATAACTATTTTACTGCTACAGAACTCCCTCTAAAAGAGCTCTTGAGAGCTAAAAGCCAATGAGTCCAACTTCTCTCCATCGTAAACTGGTAGAGGGACCTTCAAGTTTCTCCTGGGAAACTTGAGGCCAAACTGGAGGCTTCATGGTTTTCTGGAGTGAGGTGGGTTTGTAGCCATGGGAAATGCTTCTCCTCCTGCTGTGCAAAGTGTACCCAGCCTCTGCTGGACTCAAAGAAAGTGGGCAAAGCCTGACTGTTGCCAACCATTGCCATCCATTTTGGATGCCATGGGGAATGGATGGAAGTGGTGGTTCAAAGCAGCCAGTTTTGCATACACTCCCCAAACAACATTTCCTGTTGTCACTGTCAAGGATATTGGACTAGGCAGATATTTTTTCTCACCAAGATAGGCATTTATTATGTATTCAGGTCACCAAAATTTTGCATTCTGTCATGTTTTGGTTTAACTTGTTAAAGCATTTCACGCCAATGAAGTAATTGTGTTTGAAGGTTTTAATTTTCAATATTCTGTCCCACTATTTCTAGTATTCCTAGACAAATATTTTAACACATCTAGTCCAGACAGACACAATCAGGAGAAACACACTGTTCAGTGTATAAATCTAAGCATAAAACACAATTCATTATCCTAGGCATAGAAATTACAGTGTGACTTCAATCCTGACAGTACTTTCATTGAGTAGTAAATAATCTCCTGCTCTGGCTGGACAAATGGAATTGAATCACAAGAACCTCCTTCACTCATATGATTCATTTGTGTTTCCGTTTTCAACATCAAGAAAAAGTAATATGCAAGAGGCAAGATTTTCAGACTAATACATCAGTTGGGAAGCTCCAGAGGAAGGAGAAGGGTATTACCAAATTTAGGCCATTTTGATGATTTTGTAATATCTCTATGTAGAAATAGCTAGAAAATATTTTCTAAAATGCCATATGTTGTTGGAATGCATATCAAATTTTATGAATATTTCTACAATGGATACTCAGACAGACTTAACCTATTTCCCTCTTTTGACAAATTTTGCGCTACAAGCACTGAGTAATGTATTGCAGAGTCATGTGGGTCAGGAACAATAAGTCAGGTGAAGCTGTAAGCTATAAATACATGCTAATGTGGTATTTCATTTTACAAGGGTCACGGTGGACAACAAGCTGAACAAGAGTCAGCAGTGTACAGCTGCAGTAAAAAAGGTAAATCGAATCCTAGGCTGCATTCACAGAGGCACTACTAGCAAATATAAAGATGTGATCATCCAGCTCTATGCAGCATTTTTTTCCTTCTTATTATTAGTTTCCGTGTCTTTACTGTCCTATTAAATTCTCTTTATGTCAGTGCACGAGTTTTACCTTTTTCTGATTCTCTCCCTCATGCCAGTGTAGGGGAAGTGAGCAAGTAGCTGTGTGGTGCTTAGCTGCCTGCTGGGTTAAACCACAATATGTGCTTTATATCAAAGACTGTGCTTCCTCTTCACTCTCCTTTTTAATTTCCCATCACACAGTATTATTTTTATATCTATGCTGTGATTTACTTCCTTGAAAAACTTTAATTTCTCTAGTGTGTGCTTTTTACTATGTTTTGTCCTCTTATGTGTATTTTGACACCATTCCAGTCTGCCAATGAAACACTGTTTTTTTATCATTTCATTAGTGACCTTTGAAAAATTAATGTATTACTTCACAGTCCTATGGTCATTTGCTTTTGTCTTTTTTTTTTTTTTTTAAGTTTTGAACTTCTAGACACTCTGTGTCCAAGTAAATGTCCATAATTCATTTATTTACAAAGAACTCTGTTAAACCACAAAACAACAGTAAATTGTAACATGTAATAAGTAAATAAATATAATACTGTTTCAGTTAACTATTTGATAGGGTCAAAACTAACATTTTTATTTCATATATTTTGTGATAAGTTGACATAATTAGTTAATTAAAAGAAACAGAACATCTGTGACCAAGAAACTAAAAAAAAAAAGTGCATAAATAAGAAATTTTCCTTTAAGGTTGGTCAGGTGATCCTCAGAATCATTAGAGGTTTATTTTATTTAAATAATTTTTCGAAGTTCAAAAGACATTTCGGGGCCAAACACATTAGGAAGATGACTGACATGTTCCATTATACACTGAAACTATCAGACTGATTTATTAAGGAGAGGGTGTTTGACTTGCTTATGTCTGTCAAACTTTATAGAAAGTTTCCTAAAGCTAATTAATGAAACAGTCTTTGAATAATCTGTTATGCTTTTGCTATGTGAAAAAAAATGCACTCATAAAGTTATAAAAGGAGTTGTCCAAATACTAATTTACTGTGAGACTTGTTGATACAGATCATAAGAATCAAACAATGGGAACAGGGCCTGTCTTCTCAGTTTTGTTTAATATTAATTTTTAATCTTCTGCAGTATCAGTGTGATTGAACAGTTTTATCATAATTCTGAGGTAAAAACAGTTCCCCAAATCTCTATTACTCCAGAGATTATATATATATTTATTAAATTTCAATTACTACAGCTATAATAACTATGTAATACTAATAAGCACAATTAAAAAGTGGTCCTTGTAGCAGCTATCTGCATAACAAAAAAAAAAAAAAAGTTTGAATTCGTATTTAGAAATAGCTTATGTTCTTACAAATATTAAAATGCACCTGGACTATATTGTGAAATGTCTAGATGCCTCTTCTTGTAGTGCGTCACCTTTCTGAGGGTTACACTAAGTCTCAGGACATAACCATACTGCAGAAGAAGAGGACTAGGCAGGGAAGGTGAGATCCAGAGTTACCTGCATGCTGGATTGCTGCCATACTCAGTCTCTGCTTTGCACTCCTCCACTTTCCTTTCTCCTACACAACTCCCAGTCCCAGTGTGGAGATGATGACCCCAAGTGTCTGTTTCCATAACACCTGACATTAGACAGTGATGAGTTTGACATCTCCGTTGTCTTCCCTCCCAGACCTGCAGCGTTATCTCAGCAACCCTGCAAGAGCTATGCCCTCATCTTCATGAGGAAGGGGACACAGGTTTTTGTTTTGTTTTGTTTTGTTTTTTTCACATGGCTCTGTACATCTGCTACACATTCCCCAGATTCCATCAAGTAATTTAAAACAGAAAATTATACAGAATGTTGCAGTTACTGTCTAGGACCCCAGGGGCAACATGTAGGCTGTAGTAGAAATGCAGAGATATTTGCTCTGTAGTATGGATTCCATCCATCACCTCTAGAGAAAATCCTTAGAAATTAGGTTGCTAGCAAGTTCATGAACCTTTTTCATTTAGTGATATAATCACAGAATTGTAGAATGTTTGGGGTTGGAATGGACATCTGGAGATCATCAAGTCCAAGTCCCCTACTTAAGCGAGTAACCTAGAGCAGGTTGCAAAGGATCTTGTCCAGGTGGGTTTTTGATATATCCATAGAACGAGACTCCACAACCTCTCTGGGTAATCTGTTCCAGTGCTCTGTCACCCTCAAACAAGGATGTTTCTCCTCATATTCAGATAGAACTTCCTGTATTTCAGTTGTTACCTGTTGCACCTTATCCTGTCATTGAGCACCACTGAAAAGAGTCTAACCCCATCCTCTTGACACTCGCCCTTAAGATATTTATGAGCATTCGCAAGAACCCTTTTCAATCTTCTCTTTTCCAGGCTAAACAGACCCAGCTATCTTGGCCTTTCCTCATAAGAAAGATGTTCCAGTCCCCTAATAATCTTTGTAGACCTCCACTGGACTCTCTCCAGTAGTTCCTTGTTTTTCTTCAACTGGGGAGCCCAGAACTGGATGCAGTACTTCAGATGTGGTCTCACCAGGGCAGAGTAGAGGGGAAGGATAAAGTCCCTTGACCTGCTGGACACATTCTTCATAATACACCTCAGGATACCATTCTCCTTCTTGTCCAGAAGGGAACATTGCTGACTCATGGTTAACTTGTTGTCTGTCAGGTTTCCCAGGTCCTTTTCTGCAAAGCTGCTTTTAGCAGGTCAACCCTAACCTCTGTTGGTGCATGGGGTTATTCCTCCCTAGGTGCAGGACCTCCACACTTGCCTCTTTTGGATTTCATTAGGTTCCTCTCTGCCCAAGTCCTTAGGTTGCCCATATCACACTGGATGGCAGCACAGCCTTCTGGTCTATCAGCCACTCCTCCTAGTTTGGTATCATCAGCAAGCTTGCTGAGGGTACATTCTGTCCCTTCATCCAGGTCATTAAAGAACAAGTTGAACTGGACCCAGTACTGGCCCTTGGGAACACCACTAACTACAGGCCTCCAACCAGACTCTCCACCATTGATTGCAACCCTCTGGGCTCTGTTGATCAGCCAGTTCTCAATCCATCTCACTGTCCACGCATCCATCCATCACTTCCTGAGATTACCTGCAAGGATGTTATGGTATATAGTGTCAAAAGCCTTGCTGAAGTCCAGGTAGACAACAACCACTGCTCTTCCCTCATTTACCCAGCCAGTCATGCCATCAGAGAAGGATATGAGATCTGTGAAGCATGATATAACTGTTAAGGCAATACTTCTGTTGTTACTATGTTATATGAGCTCAGACTGAAAGAAAATCAGGAACCTGTGAAAGCCATTAAGAGTTAAACAGTGTACTTGCTTAAATGTCTTTCCATCTACTACAGAATTGCTGAATGACTAATGATGTTAGTAAACTCAGTGTAAATTATCCAAAATTTTCCTTAAAAAAACGCTTATTCAGGTATTTAATGCTTATTAAATAACACGAGGATAAAGTCCAAATAAGGCCAGGAACACAAATTGCTAGCCATCCATTAGTCAGCTGGGCTTCATGGAAGCTGCAAACTGTTATAACTATCATGAGCCTAATAAACTAGCTACATTTGCTGTGTTTATTTGCATTCTTAATTAAATTAATAATAATAAAGAACTTTCAACAAAAGATACATTATTTCAATCAGAAATAACAATCCTCTGTATTACTTAAGAGCTTGCACTATTTCCTTGGTACAAATGCTTAACTTTTTTTTCTTTAATTTTTACATTTTATCTGCTGTCTTAATTAAATCAATAAAAAGAAACTCAAGTGTCTGATACCAGCTCATCTGAAAACACTTAGTATTTCTAGGTGTATCACAGTCATCACTTAAGCTTATTTCATATGCTATATCACTTCATAATCCTGTAAGCTTTAAGACATATTTTTCTTTCATTCATATTTCAAGAATTCTTGAAAGGTACAAAAAGCAGTGATTGATAGGAAATAAAGCTGAACATAAATGAGTGGGATAATTCTGTCTTTTCTTGGTCCCTTCTCTGTCTGATCCCTTAAATAATTAAAACAAACAAACAATAACAACAAAAACAAACCCCCAAGAAGTAATGCTGATGCCAAAAATATTTTCTTCATTACTCAGTGTGTTAAAACCTAGGACACAACACAACTCTTTGTCTTACCTCTATTTTTTTCTTGAAAATTTAAAGAAACCAAATGATTTTCCAGATTTTTTCATGTTTTATGTAACAAGTTCACTATTTAAAAATTAAAATCTAAGATCACATATTCATACTAAAGAAGTCCTTCAGGAACACCAAAGCATAGTACTAAAGAATCAGGAAAATAAATTTCTTTCCCATTTTACTTCAAGAAAGACTTTTTTTTTTTTTCCATATTTTTCCTTTAGCTCTTGTCCAAAAATAGGAATTTTCACAGAAGAGGTAGACCAGTGGTTTCAGCAGGGACTCTTCATGAAGCAAAAATAAAGCTCTTACAAGCAGAAAAGGAAATAATATTGCTCAAACCCATGTGTAAAATAAAATAAATGTAGCAATTATGAGTAGTGTTTTATTTTTGTGAGGTCTTTTATTCTGATTTCTAGTGAGATGTCATAATATCTAAATATCATTATGTATATAAATATATGCATATCTATTTTGTCTTTTCAGAATGTCCAAGATGCTCTCTCTATATATATATCTTATTTTTTTTAAATAAATGAGATACAATATCATTTGTATTTGGTGTTTAATGGGCTATTATAGATCTTTTGCTTCAATAGTATTTCATAGCTGACTTTTGAAAAAAAAATACAAGTAACAGAGTGTTTTTTTCTAAAGAGAAACATTTATTGCTTAGGATTTTGTTTTTGTTTTGTTTTGTTTTTGTTTTGTTTTGTTTTCCCAGAAGTGATAAAATACAGTGTTGATTTATATATATGTTATAGCCATCTGTTAAAAAAATGAGATATTGCTTCTATTGTAGTTTTCCCCTTTAAAAATTAAAAGAAAATGTCAAATAGTCAGAACAGAAGTTTTGGGTTACCAATTTTGGTGTGTTTAGATCTCACACACAAAAGTTTTATTTTCAGTTATTCTTAAAGCCAGGAAAATTCAATATAAACATCTAATGTAAAAATTAAAACAAAACCAAATCTTATTCCTTTAAGTTGCTGCTGGCATGGATGGTGTAAACATACTGATTCAGTCTTTATTTGGCTACAGAATAAATATAGTATTTTTCTAGTACCAGTATATTTACACCATAAAAATTATATTAGTAATTGTTTCCAAGTCTCCCTAGTATTCCATTTATATTTGAAAATAATCTGTGTTCCGTACATAAGGAGCATTGCTATTCATTTCCAAAATTTCTCTTTTAGTTCATTCATAAATAATTACATCCATATTGCTGTGCTCTTGGGACAGCACAAGGCACAGTTTTCTGAAGAAATGTCATCCTACTGTTCTGGACTGATAGCTGGACAGAACATGCCTCTCTTCTGTCAAATAGGGAGATAGATCCAAAAAGTAAAAGAAGACATTAAAAGTTTATTTATCACTTTCAACAGAGGTGAAAGACTGGAAAACACACAGCTCTTGCTGATGTCAAAGACTGCTAATACTTATTCAGTTCTCCTGATATTTAGAAAACTTTGACAATGAATGAAAATATTCACTAAAGAGGAAATAGTATTTGAAGAGTCTAAAAATAAACACAGGCTATCTTTATTTAACCGGAATTAGTACTTTCAAGTATATCAGAAAATTTTATGAGGAGAATTTTTATGACCTGACAGATCTGTGAATGTAAGAAAAAAAAAAATAAAAATCATTTTTATGGTAATTTCAAACTAGTTCAAATATTTCAAAAGAGTAGCAGTCTTAAGAACACCACAAAAAATAATTTAAGAAATCTGAAAAGGAACTTGGGAATTCATTTACCCCTTGTTGCAGCCTAGAGGCAAAAATCACATTCACCAAGTTCATTCAGTACATACGCTTGTCTAGACTGTTTCTAAAGACTTCTTGTGAGAGGAATTTGAGAGTTTCCAAGTAATCAAATCCAGTGCTTCCTTACATTTCCTTCAGCAAAATGTTCTGTATCTCTCTCTCATTCACAGTAATTTAATGTATTCTTCTTTGTGCTGTCTGGCATAGGTTTGGAGAACAGATTATTCCCTTCTTCTACGCATCAAGCCTTCATATCTAGAGTTTCCATTTCTCTAAACTAAATATCCCCCACTCCTTAATCCATTCTGTATACATCACGTTTTCCAGATCTCTGATCATTTTTTTTTCTCTCATTAGGTTCTTTTCAATTGGCCTGTGTCCTTCTTGAATTGTGTCTGTTCCAAAATTAAATACGATACTGGAGTTGATGACTTACTACTTTCTAATGTGGAGAACATTCAAATTATTATTCACTGGAACTCACAGTTTCCTTGCTCATTTTTACTGTTTATCCATTAAAGTTGCCTCGTGTTTATTTTTTCACCCAAATAACATTAAGTATAAATAATTTACGTTTTGCCTTATCAAATGCAATCTTTTCTGAATATCTGTCTGAGTTTTTGATATCTGTTTGACTTAAACCTATGACCCAAATGGCTTTCAAATCTTCCACTGGGTGTCAGCACCAAAATCAATAAAGTTTTATCTTTGTATGCAAGTTGTTAATATCTAATATTATGAGATCCAGGATCCATTATTCTCAATGAAGTCCAGATTTATACATCTTACCCTTAAAGAAAAACCTTAGCCTAGTCAACTGAATGACTTCAGTGAGATACTGTTGGCAGTTCTGATTAGATCATCACTGACGGAAATTAAAATTTAGGCATCTGCACTTCAGCGTAACCTTACATCTAGGTGTCCTGAAGTCGACAGGTATCTATCCTGGCACAAACACTGGAGAAGAAATACCTCTGGAACTCATATAATTGCATCTGGAAACACATGTTTGAAATAGGTTAGAAGACAAAGATCCTAAAAGTGCCATTTCTAGTGACTAAGGAGATTACAGAATGGCTACTTTAGATGTAGATTGCATCTAATCTTCACTGCAGATTTCTAAATTCAGGTGTGATGAATCTTACTCCTTCAAGTGGAAGAGTGTTTTCTGGTCTGACTCTAAACTAGACTTCAGGATATCTAGGTTTAAATCTCACTCTGCTACATATTTGTTGACTGGGATAACATTGTGGGTATGTCAGTGTTACAGGTTCAAGTCCTAAAAACAGTGTAGTAATGTTAGCAAGGTACAATGACTGAACTCCCTCTGAGGCTTATTTAGACCTTGCTGTGATCTTTGTCATTATGCCACTTAGACGTCCTTTTCATACAGTAAGGGGACTATAATGTTTTTTATTTCATGTTCAGATTTTCTTTTCCTTCAGTGAAAGGACTTTCTGTGTGTTTGCAAAGTTTGTACCTCAGTAAATCTTCAGTTTCAATATAATCCTTGCTATGTTAGCAACAACAACAATACATTATTTTCTTTTTTTCTTTCCAAATGCCTAATTGACAAAGGATTCATAAAACAAAGTCTTATACAGACTTATAAAGCTACAACATGAAACTAAAATTAAAACAAAATGTACCACCATTGGTATTGCAGAAGTCTAAAACAAAGTCTTGTCCTAGATACCTTAAATTACAAAGCTACCCTTGAATATTGAAGCAGAGACTACACACTGAGAAGGCTGAAAAGAATAACTATACAGAAATATATTTTACCACTGGTCATACAGAACTAAGGAGAAGTGAAGGTTCTCTGAAGTATTCAGATAAATGTTTCATGTTTCACATTTGACTCATTGGCAGTGCTCTGTCAACCCTCTTTCAAAGAACTGCCTTCGATTTCCTCACACAGTAAAGGTCCTTCAGCCCAAATAGCCTTGACATTTCGCAAGGGGCAACATACCAGCTGAGTTTTCTCCAGTAAACACTGTTCTCCATGCCTCTTGCTGAACTATTTATTAAGAGTAAGTGAAAACAGATTACACATCCTGGCTTAATAGATTGACATACTTTATCCTGCTTAACAGCTTTATTGTGGGGAGAAGGAGAAGGACAGCTTTACAAGAAATAGTCCTGCATTAGGTATAAAATTTATACTACCCCAGCATGTCACAAAATGCCAGACTGATGCATTTCCACATCACTACTTGTAATTATGCCCCTGAAGAATTAAATTTTAAGGCTAAAGCTGCTATAATGCAAATTCTAACCCAATGCTTGACTAAATGTCATTAAAATGTTAAGTCCATTTAGAGAATTGCTAATATTTCTCCTTCTGTTGAGCTCCATACAGATCAGCCTGCACTACCTTAGATCTGCCTTAGAGCAGTGTGCTAGTTTTACTTGGGGTAGTTAATTTTCTTCATGGTAGCTAGTATGAGGCTATGTTTTGGATTTGTGCTAAAACCAGCATTGATAATATTGTGATGTTTTCATTATTGCTAAACAGTGCTTACCCAGAGTTAGGGTCTTTTCTGCTTATCTCACTACCTCACCAGTGAATGGTCTGGGTGTGCACAAGAAGCTGGGAGGGAACACAGTCAGGACAGCTGACCACAACTGACCAAAGGGATGATATCATATGGTATTTATCAAAAATGCAATTAGAAGTAAGCTTACTCATCATTGGTCTTTGTCTATAAATTTATCTCCTAGGAATATTCCTTTTAAAACATTATAAGGAAGCAAACGTGGGAGAAATTGAATTATTTTACCTTTTGTGCAGCAGTACAACAAAAATTCAAGATTTTGGGGACTAGAAGGTGACATTATGATTAGGTGGATCATTTTAAGGATGACACAAACTTACAAATTCAGCTTCAAAATCAGGAGGATGTAAATTTTAATGAAAAAGGCCTTCCACCAAGTATAGCCTATCAGTTAAGTAACTAAATAAGTAAGTAAAAAAAAGTAGGTCTCTGAAATTGGGGATCAATGAGCTCCAGACTGGATCCTAGGCCAGCTTAATTAATTTGTGTGTTTTGATCAAGTTTGTGTAAAGCAAGTTGATATATTTGATACCTTTTTATTAAAAAAAATGAATCTTATAGCTCACAGGTACTGCAGTAATAGAAAATTAAAGACTTGAAGAGTGTATAGTTAAGAATCTGAAAGATTAATGTTGTGGGTAGATTGAGACAGTGAAGAAATCCAGGAAAGCTGAGCACTGCAACAATAAGGGAAGTTTTTCTTGAAATCCTTAACCTGGTACAAGCAAAATAAAGTGCTATGCAATTAAAATTAACAGTCCATCTCCAGTTTTAGCTCACACCTTTGTCTTATTTTTGCCTCCATTTAATTCTGAAAACTTTATGGTCTTTTTCTATTACACATATATATAACCCTTATTGTAGCCCACATTCTCTTTTTACCTTCTTTTGTTGTCTATTTTTATTTCTATTCTACTTCCCTTTCCTGCTTTAAATTGTTTATTTCTTTTTCTTTCTTTTAATATCTCTTTTTCACTTATCTGTGTTCAAGCTTTTTTTCTTCCTTTGTGGTATTTCTGCTCCTCTCATTTCACTGGTTTCAGATATTTTTTTTTCTTTTAATATTTCATTTATCTTATTTTTTTCTTTGTATTAACCTCCTTTTCTAAATAAGTTTGTTTTATGCAAACGCTGTACATTTTCAGTCATCTATCTGTCTCACATCAGTAATTTCTGAATCTGATGGGTCATTAACCAAAACTGACAGTATTAGATGTCTTACAGATAAGGCATTTCCCAATAGGTTTGGGAAAGCTGGCAGTTAGCTGGAGGGAAGAGATCCTAATCGATGGCCCATCAGATGAAAGACGATTATTACCAAACCCTGTTCTGAGAAACAGCAGCCAAAGATGCTGGTGTTGCTATCAGCCATTACAGCGCAGGCTGCAATTTGCCTTGCGAAGCAGCTGAGGACTGCGGGTGGGCAGCAGCCCTAGACACTGACAAGAGCAGAACGTATGTCAACAACTCGGAAAAGACTGAGCAGTTGCTTCAGTTTCCTTGCTCCTCAGCTTTTATTTTTTCCTCTTCCTCTTACACCGCTGAAGTTAAGTTAATTCTTTGATTCTGCAGAAGACTATTGCAGTGCTCAAGTCTCTGGATTTGTCCCTGATACATGTGGCAACTGACTTTGGTCAGAAGACATACCTCCACTACACTGTGTGCAGAATGGATCTATTTACCAACACTTGATGAGCAAAGCAAACAGTTAGAACTGTGATTACCAGATAAAGTGTTTTTGAGGACTAATGGTCCTAAATTATTGCACAAGAGAAGCCAAGCCATTAGCACACTTTCTAAAAGCAGGAATGTATGCATTTCCCTATTTTTATTGTACCAGAAACTTGGCATTGTTCTATTTTGCAGCATTTTCATTAGGAAGTATTTAATAATCTTATTCATGCCAACAAGTGAAACAATCAATGAACTCCCCCAAACTTGATTCAGACTAGAAGTTTGGAATTCCTAAGACATCTGCTGCAACGGATAAAGTACAGCAAAAGGAGAAAAATCATGCACTAGACACACTATAGTGCACAGGGGAACAGAGGTATTTTACCTAAAGATACATGTGTGAATCTTCAAATAAATCTCATGCAGCACAAGAAGTCAGTGAGAAGTAGCTAACAAGAAACCTAGGTAACAACATATTCTATTAAATCAGCAATTAACAAATTGCTGATTTAATAAATAATAAAAATAATTAATCCTCCCCCCTCCCCCAAATTAAACAAGGGAAAACAAACAAAACCACAACAAAACAGAGATAAAACTGCAAGAAGCAACCAGAACTCTCTTCTCTGCAGAACACAAAAACATACATCCTGGTCTCTCTCAAACTCCCAGTGACTTTGTGAAATTACACTTCTTCCTCCGTAACAGTATTGAACAGGTAGAATGCAGAGTACCCTACATACCATAATTAATACTTAATCAGTAGTTTAGATGCTACAGACTCTTGTAAAACTGAAAAATTTTATATGTAATCTATATATATTGGAGAAGGCATAGATTTAAGATCCCTTATTCCTGGCCAAATGCCATAGCTGTAAACTTCATGTACAAAGTGGGCATAATTCACTTTTCTCTCAGTTACCTCATTTCTAAAAGGATGCATCTGAGTACTTTTGAGAGTATATCATCTCTGTTTTACAACAGAGGTATGCAATGTTCTGTTTACTTTCTGGATCTTTTTTATGGTTCAGCTGAGAGACAGACAACTTCATCTAGATAGGTATGAAAGAACTGGAGAACTTTCAGTTCAACAGGGTAAGAGCTAGTAAGTTTATGAAACATCAAGGGCTGACAGATGTCAGTGTTTTCATTCTCTTGTACAAGTGTGGGCAGGAATAAAAGTGGATTACATTTCTGATTTTTGAGAAGATAACTTAAGAGAAAATTATCTGTGTTCAAGGCATCTGCGACCTTTAGTGGTCTCACCCATTTGTCCTGGAAAAAATACTACTTCATTGCAAACTCAGTATCATTTGAAAAAGGACCTCTATATCTATAAAAATAAATGAGAATACACTTGTCAAACAAAACTGAAAGCACACACTAAAATGAAATGATCAGGAAGAGATGGAAATATATAACACACAGCAATCAGTGGCTCACAGAAATTATTTGTGAGAGATGTGTGACTTTATTGCAAACTAATAAAATCCACTGCATATTGAGCTTGATCTAGATTAAAAACAAACAAATGAACAAAACCAAAACAAAAAAAAAAACACCAACGAACCAACCAACAAAAAACAACTACCTCCTCCCCCAAAAAAAAAGCACACACACACATACACAAAAACACACACAAAACCCCCCAAAACCACAAACAAACAAACAAAACAAAGCTCCCTCTCCAAAAAACAAAGCCAAAAAAAAAACAAAAAAACAACCCAGTAAGCCTTCAGGATAGCTTATCAATCACTGTGCCTCCGGCTAAACAAAGTTCTCATTTTTCCTCCACCAACAAAGGCTGTAACTACTCCCAGTAATTTGCATGCTTACAGTTTACAGTTGTAAAATGTTCATTCCAATACTCTTTTAAGCATTGGTTCTTTGAACAGAGAAGATCATTTTCCCCTTTTAGATCAAAAGAGCAGGAAATAGTGTATAGAATTTCAAAAAATCTTCCTGCTGGAGTGTAAGTAATGAGTAAATGAGAAGCCATGAAGTAACAGCTTTATTCAGTTGCTGTTCTTGTCATCACCCTATTTACACACTGAACTGAATTACCTCTTGTGCAATATCTTTGTGTAACTCCAGCAAAAAAAACATAGCTGAAGCTTGTTTCACTGAAGTCAGATACTAGTCAAAGTGCCTGTAAATGCTCTTTGCCTATGGTTGTTGAGCTGTTGCAAACAGAAATAGGAAAAAATTACTGCGCAGTTCAGATAGAAACACACATGCCACTGTGCCAAACACAAGAAGCACCGAGGGTTGAGGCATTCCTCCTGTCAGTAGTGAGACAACAGGGAAGATGAGAGCAAAGATCAACACATGATGAACTCACTGTGAGCATAATTTGTTTTTTTGTTTTGTACACATCTGAAAGAGAACACTTACGGCTAAGAAAAAACTTCAGGAGAGAGAAGAAATGATTTTTGAATAAAATATCTCATGAACATTCTGCATTTTTTTTTCTTCAAACTGTAATCAATTTCAAAACCACAAAGAAAACTCTAATGTAGAATAAGTGACATGAAGATTAAGATTTGTCAGAAAACCAGAAACTTATCTACACTTTAGTTAAGATAGGAAATACGATATGCAGGGGTTTTTTTACTTTTTAAATAAGTATATTTTCATATGAACATTACCAGACTATGAAAGTGCCATCATTTCAGATAAGTTACATCACAAAACAGGCTGGCAAGAACCCCTTTTCTCCAATTATATATGTATTTTGAGGGAGGGGGAAAAAGACACATTGCAATCCAGTACTTGGTTTGAAGTGGTGTTGCTACTTTGCGTCTTTTGATCTTGCATCTTGTTTCTCATTGTCAATCAGGAGTTGTTGATTTTTTTAACTGTGGAGTTGTATAACATTGTTATGTAAATGTTACCTTATCCTCCTAAGCAGCAGCCCTCCTCTGAGAAGTCAAGTGATACTGCAGATCTCTGCAATAACATTTGAGGTTTTGAGACCTGGCCTGTAGATGAATACATTTTAATGAAGAAATTTGATTACCATGCTATAGGGCCATTAGGGACTGTTTTTACCATGTTCAATTTAAAAAGACATGGAATAGCTCCTCTGTAAAGCTCGGGTTAATAGTGCCTATCTCAGAAAATTTTCCTCTGAATTTCTTAGGTTATGTAATGCCAGGTTTGCCAGCCTTTACACTCAGCCACGGTGGGAAACACAGAACAAGGCTCACACAACCTTGTTAGGTAGTTCCACCCATATGACTGACTACGTTGAGTCCGTCAATCAGCTTTCTCATGCAAGGCATCATCCTCAACTGCTGAAACACAGAGGCTGAGAAATGCGTCTTGCTATGCTGAAATTATTCTTGGGGCTAAAAGCCACATTTCAGGCAGTGCTCAGAAGTTTATTACAGTTACAATGAAGAGGAGAAAGAATGTCATAAGGAAGTGGTTCTTCAGTCTCTCTTGCTCAGCTCATTATCTTGCATTTTCAACTCATCCTTCAGAAGGTGAATAGCTTGAGACAAAGCTAAATAAGTTTTGGCGTCTGATTTAGGTTTATCCTTCCTCTAGTCTTTATTAGTGCTACAGTTCCTTGCTTGACAGGGGAACATACAACTTAGAATATCCCTTAATCCATTCCAAAGCATGTTAGCCTTAAAGACATTTATCTGAAGGGAGTGAGATGGGAAAAATAACTTTTATTCCCTTTGTACAACAAAGTAAAGCTATGATGTTTATCCTGGCACAGTCTGTGCTCTTAATAGGTTTTAAAAGACAAGAATATGTCAGATTTGTCTGGAGGCTTCAGACAAATCAGATAATTGCCAACTCATAAAATCTGCTTTTAGGGTTTTCTTTTTAATTTACCGTTAGCAATTCTTAAACTATACATTAAAAAAGTACTGAGGGGAAAAAAATAAGTTAAATGAAGCTCTTCTTCATACTGTAAAAGTTACTACTACAGTTGTAATTATGTCCTTGGAACATAATTATTTAGAATTTTTGCATTAGCAGATATTTTGGACAGGAAGAATTACTAAGAACTTGAATTAATTAACATCAAATTTTTAATATTTTTAATATATAACTTTGGAGAAGAGAGAGACGCCAGGACTTTGTAGCTTAACAAGTTCATTATTTTTGGACATTTGGGGAGTGATTAGCTTTGCAAAAGACAAAAATTCTGTCTAGAAGCTGTAGAATTATTAATATTCACTTTGATGAGTAAAAGGTATTAGAATTTTTTCAAACTAGAACTTGCAAGCTCAAAATTAATGTTAACATCATGCCAAACTATAACAACATGGAGGTTCAATCATAAAATAATTAATAATATGGAGTTGTTAAAAGGAAGTGTTCTACATAGGCTAGACAGTAAGAATATTGCCTGAGAGATCATAAAAGATAGGTATTCAAATATGAAGCTTGCAGTTGATTTTCTAAATATCTCTTCCTAAGTTTCTTGACAGAATTGAGCAATGAAAATTTTGACAATTAAATAAAAATAGGTCTCTTATGCTCTAAGAAAGAATAAACATTATTGATGGAATAGCATGGCCTGGAAAATCTCTTATGACAACTTCAAATTTAGGATTTTACAATTCATATACCAACTTTTTATCTAATTCAACGTCTGGACTTTTTTCTTCACTAAGGTCTTATTTCACGTTATTTCAGAAAAGGTAGCATTTCTATTCACTTTAAAACTGGTGATAGACAGATTTTTGGCACAAGCTGCTGTTTCTGTGAGTTGATGCTGCAAAACAGTAACTCCTGTGGCTCACCTCACTTCTCTTGGACACTATTTTTAAAATGGAAAAAAAAAACCAAAAACAAACCTCTACTCCCTGGTAGAGTTTTCTTCACTATCTACTGAGGGAATCTGAACACCTATCTCAGAATAATTTCTGAACTACGATGAAAATGTGTGGTGAACCATGTTCAGAAAGCCTTACAGAGTTTTTCAGAAGTGCAATGGAAAGACACTTCATTCCATTTTCAAGATTCCACTTCTATTAAACATCATAAGTGGCCATTCTTGCCACAGTCCTATTTATATTCCTTAATGAATGTCTGCATAATCACAAAGATGGACAGCATTTTTTCTGGAGGTTTACAATAAAGCACTGAAATAGGATTCAGCTACAGGGTCTTCATTAATATATCCTGGTTTTAAAAAGTGATTGCTGGATAAGAATAGCCAAGGTATGTATAATATCTTGGCCCAAAGCTCTTTACAGCTTCTGTTCTATAGGGTTGCAACAAAAAAAGTAACTATAAATAAACTAACAGTGGTATGTTTTTTTCAGATATTCAGCCATCAGCTTCTGATTATAAGGAAATTGAGGACTTTTCATATGTTATTTATTTCTTTCTTCATTTTCTCAGGGATAATATTCTAAGTCCTGAAGTTATGAGGAAAAAAGGGAAAATTTACATAAGAACAGGAATACAATTGAAGGACAAAGTCCTAATAAGGAACCATACATAACTGGACATAATTTAATTTTGTGTGAGGTACTTTATATATTCCTATCAATTGTCAAAGTAATTAATTAAAAATAATTTTTCATCCTTATATTTCATGCTCCTGCTGAAATAAGTTATACTTGGTAAAAGTTTTTATTTTCTAAAAGATTAGGTACCAGAAACATGTAAAGATTTGATGTAAACATTACTTTGACTGCTTTATGAAAGAAACTTAACATCTTCTTCTCTTCAGATCTCCCTTTCCTCTAAAATCTACAAAAAGGCTTTTTCCGTGCCATGTACATCTTAAAACGTCGGATGCCATATAAAAATACCCTGAAATATATTTCAGAAATGTAAGAACTCCTTCATGTTTCAGAAATTTGTCCCTGGAAGATTGGTTAAAAACAATCATATCATACTTTAACCTTTGACATTTCTTTGGTGATGGAATGCTTTTTCTTTATGGCTTATCTACAAATGAGACTTGTACTGACCACAGAACATCATGTCTGCCTTATTACTGTGAGTTAATAGTAGCCTGAGGACTCCTTTTGTTCTCATCTCTGCTGTTTATTCTTTTTATCCAGAGGTCACTAACTGCTCAAAGCTTCAAGAACTGCTGAAAACATGTTCACATTTTCCTTTGAACCAGCTTTTGATTTTGAGACAGAAGACCCCATATGAAAAACCTTACCAGTGAAGAGTTGTAAAAATATAGTTTTCAAGCACATGTCAAAGGAATAAGAGAAAGTTTGACAGAATTATTTTATAAGATTTATAGTAGAATTTGACATTGTTCAAAAAAATAGAGGTATTTTTTATAAAAATGGAATAATAATACAAAACAGGGCTGGCTGATATAGTTACAGGTGTAGTGAAATCATTAAATTAGATCTGATTTTGCCAGAGGACTGTGTTCAAACTACTCTTTTTTTTTTTTTTTTTAATATTGTAGATGGAAGAATGAGTGAAAATATTGTTTTCTACTGTTTTGGACAAATTCTATACTCATGAACTTGTCTTTAAAAAGTAAAAAAAAAAAAAGCAGAAAACAATGGAAGGGTTTACTTCTCTATTTAAGCCAAATTATGGAAAAATCTTTGTTTCTTCAGTTATACACACTGGCTGATTCTAAACAGTGAGGGAAAATATCTTCACAAGAATAAACTGCATAACAAGGTCATGTAAATCATGGTTTCTCATGTAAATCAAATGGAAGAGATTTAAAAATTATTCCTTCAATGCAAAATTCACCCTATTATACTGGATTACATAAGGTCAAATGTATTATTTACAGTTCACTGAAAGGTCAGACTAAACAGCACTGGCGCAGAACTCTCCAGTCATGAAAATACCTGGAAAGTTTTCTGACTTAGGACTGTACCTTCAAGTTTCAAGATAAGAATAAGCCTAAGAGATGGATTCTACAAAAATTTCTGTGTCTAACGGGTGGGACTCAGCTGAAAAATAGGTCTAAGAGCCCACATTCTGATGGTTCTGAAGATATGGATGGTCTGTCCCTCTGTACAAGTTTTTGAGGCCATGTCAGTAAAAGTGTCTCTGCCCAAGTGGAGCATCATAAGCACTAATCGTCCACATAAGGTCCCAGAGGAACTTACACAGAATATGCTTTGCACATAGTTTCAATCAGGGCCCTTGAAGGAAGGAACATATCAGCAGGAGGCATTACTTTCCAGGGTTCTTCTGTAGCAAAATTAGGCAGCAGCACAACAGCTACCTCCCCTGAAGTCTGTTGTCTCATACAGATTGCCTGGGTGCAAAAGACAGACTTATGAAAAATAACCAGAACAAAGCAATTCTCTCCCAAAACACAAAATTGACAGTTTGCTTTATGCCCTGAAACATGATTCTCTGTCTTTCCTGAGTTCATTTTGATTGATTCATTATATATTCCTTAGGTGAAAAGAATACTGACAGTTCATGGACTGCAAAAAACATATTTTTTTCCTTGCTGGTTTTTTTTTTTTTTTTCTAATAACACTTAAAGAATTGCAGATACATTACAATTTTGTTAATACTTTGATTTTTCATAAAATATATTACTTTACCTTTTCACTTCGAAACATCTTCTGTTGTAGCAACTACAAAGTAAGTTTTTAACTGATCTGAAATGCATTTTCTTCCAAATTTTGTTTTGAAAATCTTTGAAATGTATTATTTATTTCAAAAACCCTCATAATTTGTACAGAAGATCCAATTCTTGTCTGTTTATGTCAACTAAAGGAGAAAAAAATAATAAATGCGTGCATTATATATTCATTATTTATACACACACACATACATATATAAACCCATGGAGAAGATTGAAGTCTATTGTTTTCATAGACTGTGTCACCTGCCATTCTTACTGACTCCTGCTGGAGCAGCAGGATTGTTAAAAACAAACCAAACCAAACAAACAAACAAACCAAACAACAAAAACCCTGCAACCAAAACCCCAAACAAACAAACCGCAAACAAACAAATGCCCACAGGACTGGCAATGGCATTTTCATTATTGCATTATGTAATTTTGTTCAAAAACTTAAGTTAACTTACCATGATGAGAAAATCCATGAGATCTGTTTATACTTCCAGTTCTGTCTTTTCAGGAGTTGCACAGCAGGATTATAAATCACATGGAGACAAGCTGTAGAATTCATGACAGAGAGTGAATTGTCTTGTCAGTCTCACAAGTGGAGTGTCTGAGGATTGCAAACCTAATCTCATCAAACTTAATTTCTATTCTGCTCTGTATATCAAATGCCCTGACTAAAATTCCACATTATACTGTTACTGAGGTACCTTTTTTTTCTTGAACAACTACATTGCCTGTGCCTGACAGTATTCTCAAAAGATAACAAAACTGTCCTTTTAAGAACTAAAAGTGAAAGAGGAGATAAACAGATGAAGCTCACCAATCATTAGTGCTGTGTTTTTGCCTATCTAATTGCAAAGTGAGAAAGGCAGATTTGTTCAGCTTGCATCAAGCATCCTATCATCAAGTCCAATGTGCTGCTTGGTGAAACGGTGTAGAATACTTGATGCTACAGTAAATTCCACTGTAAACAAAGAACAGGATAACAACTCTTCACCATCTTGTCTGTTTTTCCTCTGTTTTAGAAAGCTTTACACAGAGATTTGTTGATAAAGGCTTATCTGAGGTGGTCTCAACTGTTATTGAAGCTGATAGCTATTTTAAAAATCACCAGCAAAACAAAATAATACACTTTTTGCATGTATATTAATTCCAAAATGTAACCAGATGTTGAACTTTACTTAGGGACCCTCTGATGGGAGCTGGCAATGTTGAATTTCACCTTCAGCCTAGTCTAGCAGTGGTGGTCAAACAGACAGTAGTTAGCAGTGCATGGTGGGGACCAGCACAAGTATGTTTGAGTTGCATTTATTACAAAATGAAAACTCTGTTTTCCTGGTGAACCTAAGTAGTTCTGATTTGCTGACGACAAGATTAGTATTTAAGTCCAGGTTGAGCAGCAAATCCCAGCATGATCTGACAACCCTTTGATGAAGGCAGCTTTGGTCTGCAGCAACTTGCCACCAATGACAGTTCTGTCTTGTACAGAGATAAGATGGCACTGCTTAGCTCTCAGTGATTCATTTTCTCTCTGAACACAGTTATTCTGGGCTTCTGATTATTCCTGTGTGAAATTCTGTGGTTTTAGTCACACCCAGGAATCACTTCTGATTTTCGGATAACCTAACATGGAAAACTACTGAAGAAATGTGTGTACATTATATATAATGTACATTTATAAATAAACATAATTGTTGAATGTGTAAATAGTACTTAAAAGTATAAAGAAGGAACAAACAAATACATCACTATTCACTGATACTGAAAAACAACAACAAAAAAAGGGTAAAACTGCTTTAAACTGGATTCAAGATTTAAAGCCTATTATATCAGTAGAGTGTTTAAAAATTAACATAAGATTATCCTGAAAGACAAATCCAGAAAACTTAATGGTTATGTAAACCTAAAAATACATATGTGTTAATGTATGAAGATGTATGTTCAGCTGCTGTAATTCTAGTATGCATAGAGTTTGAATTCCTTTAATGTCATAAACCAATCTTTTGAAGGGATGGCTTAAAATCTTGGCATTTAATCATAACATACAGCCATATTGTCTGATTTGAGGCAGTTATCACCTAAACTAGCTTCTACTATAGCAGAAGTGTGAAAAAGATACACTAATCATGGTATTTCTTAAAATGACATTTTTAATATGATATATGAAATGTAAAATTATGTATTTTTAGTTACTTTGTAAAATATATAGCAGTCCTAAATTCTCAAATTCTCTTCTTCAAAAATTAACATCTTCACTTTAGGGAAAGTGGAACATATCAACATATGCTTATTTATAACATAAGGACTTATTTCAAGCTGTTATTGACATTTTTTTGACACTTGGCATACAATATGCATGAGGATAACCTTCAGGTTGCTAATTTATAGATGAAAAACTTAGAAGGGAAATTGAGGGTTGCTCTAGCAGTGTTAGGTCATATGCATTATTCTTATTAAATGTATTGAAAAACAAATTTAGTCTTCCCAGACACTAAGAGAAAATGTTTTCAAAATGATCTTAATTCATCTGAAGCAAGCATAGAATTCTACTGAAACTGTTTTTTTTTTTCAGTCAGTCGGTTTTGCTAATGCCTATTTATAAACAATTATCAGAGTACTATGAGACTAATCAAAACGAACAAAATGTACTATTGAATGATTTCAGTTAATTATACAAAGCAGAAATTTGTCTGAGAGGGTCAAGTGTCATAATATGTAATCAAAGTGCTCTGTATTCTGGAGAAAATGACTTTGAAAACTTCGTAAAAGAGGAATGAATATTGCCAGCTGCACAATTGTGTATTTTTGTAATACATATATTTTTCCTAAAGGATTGTAATAGAGGTCTAGGACTCCACAAAATCAATTTAGGACTATTCACAAAAAGCTTACTTTCCTGTCAGCTAAGTTCCAGAAAAAATAGGTTGAAAATTACAAAAAGTTTTCTTTCTATAAAAGTCTTTCATGTGCAATGAATTATTTGCCTTATAGGCCCAGATTGCAAATATTGAGGAAAAAGAGAGTTGTCTGTTATTTTTCTTTAGTCCCAATGTATAGAATATAGCTTCCTATTAACAGCACCGAATAAATACACGAAGTTACCTGGACAGTTTGGGGTTTACCATTTTCTTGGTTTTATTTGGTGTTTGCGTGAGAGTATAGAGGCAGGAGGAGAAAGTGCTCTGCACTTGGATTGCAAAGTAAATTCACAGCCCAGATGGCAACATCTGTTGCCTATCTGGGCACATGGCAGAGAAAAAAAAAGCTGTTTTTTCATTCTAGCAATGAGATGCATGAAAAGAAAAGGAATTGTATGCACTTAGTATTTAACCATGTCTAATTGCACACATGATTTTTGTAACATGGCCATCAGCTTAAATTTTGACTGCCTTGTATGAATTATTTTAGATATAAGCAAATGTATATAGTTTGTTCATTTAACAATAATGAATAACTAACAAAGATTAAATAATATTAATCTGTTTGCATTTATAAATTGCTGATGCACCGAATCTACTTTGGCTCTATTTCTTTAGCTTTCTGAGACATTATCAGTCATGTAGGACCACACATCACAAGAAATAATCCCAAATTATCAGCTTGTTTGTCATCTCTTTCAGTTCTGAGGAGGGAAAAAAAAAAAAAGTCCAGAAACTAAAACTGAAAAAACCAAGGAACCTACAGAAGAAAAACCTCTTTTCTATACATTAAATTAGTATCTTAAGAACTCCAAATTATTTGGGTTCCTCACTAGTTTTGAGAAAAAATGTTGATATTTATATTTGAGTCAGGCTTCGGAAGCTGATGAATTACTGATCTGCTTAGGACTGCTTTGGGACCTCCTAGGTTCCAGTTCAAAGAGAGAACCTAAATACCTAAGCAACTATTTTGCCAGCATAATTCCTCTACTCCTGATATCAGAGACCATCCACAAATTCCTTTGTGTAGAGTTAAAACTGTACACCATCCCACACAAAATTAAGAGCAGTTACATAGTTTGATGGCTCAAAGAACTGCCCCAACAAGCAGTATGGACAGCATAGTCACTACACATTTAAAAATTGAATCCAGGTTCAAATTTAGATCCTTAGATATAGATTCTCTGCATGTGACTGAGCTATCTAACCTTTTGTTAGATCAAATGAAGGTTTGCAGAGATGCCACACTCTCTGTATATTGATTAAAGTAAATTATGTCATCCCTAGCCATTAGAATGCATTCACATGAAGAAAGATTTAGGTCTTAATTTAGGAATATCTTTAGTGGTATCAAGGGTTGCAATTCTAAAGCATGAGTTTGTAAGCATGTCAACTTTTTGAATAAGCAACTGACTGGATTATAGTCTCTGCAACTCAGGGTATTGTGTCGTGGTGGCATATGTGTTCCTGCAGGACATAAGAGCTGGACAGTTCTTAGGTCTTTTTTTTTCCCCGCCTCCAGACAGGCTAATAAGAATATGCTTTGTTTGGGTAACCTACAAGAACAATTTATCCAGTATGTGCATTATATGTAGGTATTTGTCTTTAAAAATGTCATTTAGGAAAAACTCTAATTGAAAAATGTGTTCCTAAACATCTTAGTCATCTAGATATACAGTATGAATAAAATTCAGCCTTGAGGTAATACTGCAGTACATTAGAGCAAAAAGAAGGAAAATGTTCCTCTATGCAAATCATTTTACTTTTCTTCTCTCAAAACAGCATTTTACTATTTCACTGGAAAAATATGAATTGCATCAGAGGGCTCTGTAAGCTCAGAGTTTCCTTTTTTATGTGTGTTTATTTTACCTGTGAGTTTTTAAATTAGCGTGTTAATTACTTGGAGGCTTTGGTTGGTTGTTTTCCTCAGTTAAACCTCCCTTTACCTCCAAAAAAGAGAAAAAAAAAAAGCAACAAAAAAAAAGAAAAACTGATGTAAGGAATACATTCCTAGAATGTAGAAAGGGCATTGCATAGGGATGAGCTGGTCAAAATGTGTCTTCAACAAGAGCAATATTGAATTAATAAAGTAGGAACAGTTTTCTTCGTGAGTTTCTGAGACAAAGATTTATCACTTGTTTGTTGAGCCTGACTGACTGTGAAAAGACACAAATAATTTCACCTCAGAGACAGTATTATCTTCAAGATTTTGTGTGACACCCTGACTTTCCGATTTTTAAGTCAGGTCCTCAGACAAGAACCTTATGATTCTGTTTACCAGAACTCAGAGTTTAAATGAATGTCAGCAGTGAAATTTCAAATTTTCAGCTGAAACTGGACCAATGAAATTATTCAGCTTGATACTGTCTCTGAATTTCATCAGGGAATTAACATTTATATTGGTATGTTTTATTTGCTTCATAGGATGTACTTCTTCCTGTTAATGTAACTTGTTTTGGGTTTTTATTAGCATTCCCACTTTGTTTCCTAAATCTGAACAGAAGTTTCTGGGGTACCTTGATCAGGACAGGGGATTTTCAAGATAATTTTTATGTATGAGAGGGTTTTAAAAACAAGCCTATGCTATATGTGCTACAGGGCCAGAGAGGTGAGATTTTATGCAGCTGAATTAGAAATAGGCTTCATGAGAGCTCAGTCACTGAAGCCTGCAGAGCTTCTCTGGAGAACACTTACAGGAAAATTATTTTCCTCAAATCGTATGGGTTTTTTATGCTTGACTATTGAGAGTCAGATTTTATTTCCTATGGAAATCAGGGTCAATGTGAATGCTTCTTTTTAAGTATGTTCGGAATGTGACAGACCCTGGAAGGTAGTTCCTCAATGTCTGCTAAATCCCTGCAGGGGATGCTGTGGAAGCCAGAAGACAAAATCACTGAAGTAAAAATGAATTTGCTTTTTATGTATATTTTTGTGCTTCTTAAAAATAAATCACTCTATTTTTTTTTCTTAATAGTTGTATGAGAGACATACAGCATGTATTATATTTAATTTCTTTCTGACTTGGTTACTTTCAAACAAAAGGTACTTTGTTTTCAAACTACTTAAACCCAATTAGTTTCATACGTTTTCACCCAACCTATTGATCTAAATCAAAAATAATAATTCTGCACTAATGTTAAGAATATTTAAGGTGTGACTGGGACCCTTTTGATGAAGTTACCACTGAGACTAAGGTTCTCAGGTGTTCTGTTGTTTGTTGCTGTGACTTTGGACAGTAACTCTACTTTGAAGTTCTTTGCCAGGAATAAAGATTTCAACATTTTCACCATTTTCACATTTCCTTTGTTAGGCAAATATTGAATAAATCCCTCAGAGTTACAAAGGTTCACACTTAATTCTATTCAGTTTTTACATATGTAGTCAACTATATGAGAGGGAAGGTAATGAAGCATGTAACCCTTAGATGATAGAACTTCAACAGGATAATCACAGATTATTCAGGATAGGATCTTAGGCCCTCTTTCCATTTATGAGTTTCTGGGAAATAGTCTTTAAAACACAGTATTTTTCTTTAACATTTTTCTTTAACTGACTTCTAAGTAGAAAAAGTCATGCAACCTCCATGTCCTGGTTTAGTCTTGGACAGAACTAATTCCTCTTTCAGTAAATTTTCCTTCCAGTTAAGCTTCTTCTAACTAACTGCATTTTTTGAACTTGACTACCTGTTTTCCAGATGGGAATTGATAATGCTTGATGTTTATATTTGTTACCAAAGTAATGGTAGGATGAGTATGTAGAAAGGCCTACGTTTATACTTATCCCCAAGTAGATCAAGGTTACTGTTAAATCTCTTATGTTCCACAAGGGAAAGTATGTAAAAGGGTCACATCTGTGGGAAGAAGCAGACAGAACAGGTGATCAAAAATTGACCAGTGAAGTATTCCATCCCATATACATCATACTCAGTTTAAACCTGAGGGACTACAGGGGCCATGTTCTTTTCTTTCATAGTTGGCATCCTTGGAGGACTATGCCAGTTCTCCTGCCTCCAGTCCCAATCCATGCATTCCTGAATCTGGCTCCCATCTGCTACTGAGTCTGATCAGAGACTTCCCAGTGCCTGACCTGCAGTGTCAGTGGTGCAAGACACAGTGGCACGCAATTCTGTCATCATCATCAGGAGAACTCAATATTGGTTTTGTATATTCTTCATTATTTTCCATTATTATTGGTAGTTTCTTAAAACTGTTTTAATTTTCCAGTACATATGTTTCTCTCCCTTTTCTCCTTTTCTTTTCTCTTCTGAGGAAGGAAAGGGTTAACAGAGATCAGCAGTTGTTCCATTTAATTGCCGGCCCAACCTTAAACAGTGACACTATATAATCAAAATTCAAGACATAAGTGAAGAATTGTAAAACATGCTCACAAAGTTGGTTTTGGCAGTCAGTGGTCTATAAAAGTTGTATTTGTTTATTTTCAGTTCATGTAGACACTTGTAATAAACTATTTTTAGCACAGATTTCATATCCCAACTCTTTATTACTAGTTCATGTATTTACCACACATAGACCTTCTTTGTGATTATGTTATTAAAGTATTGTTGATCATATCCTGTTCAAATGTTGCGGTAGCAATATTCATCAGTGTTTTAGGTTAGAGTATTGATCCCTGAGCAAAACCCAGGCAAACTGAGTTTCTAACCGTTAAAAGTAAAAGCAGCATCACTGTTTCTGTCTATAGCTACCAGGGAAGGTGTGTGTTACTGATGGCCTTCAGCAGATTCGCTGAAGTTATGCAATACTTCAATCTTCACCCAAGAAAATCTTATTCTAAGCAAATTTTAGTTCAAGTGTGGGCAGGCCAATACTTTTCTTGTGTGTTGCTGTTGCTTTAGGAATTCATTCTATCAGTTAGACTTCCAGTTAGGAAAGTAAGAGGACTCTCTTTTTCTTTCATGGATTTCTTCAATTAAATTAGTTAAAATTCTGGCTCAAGCTATGGAATGAGAATTCAGTCAAGTAATGGATACACTTGTTTATATTTTGAATGAATAATTGGTTGGATTTCCAGTTCACTATTCAAATGTACTGAAGGTAAATGTGCCAGTTGATAGCATTTGCTATCAACTAGGAAATGATAGTGTATAGTATCAAAGTGTCACCTGCAAAACAAGCTGTGCTGTAGATTTTAAAATAACAGTTTAACAGCTTTAAAGAAAACCATGAAAAGGTCTATTCTTTTCTTGATTACAGTTCAGAGAGGTCCTCCAGGCCTGAAACAGTAACTGTCTCTCCCACTTCCATGCCGTTGCCAGAATTAAAATCTTCCTCCTTTGTAATTTGAAAAGTAAAAATAGTTTAAATACCACATCATAATACAAGTTCTGCTCAGGGAAACAGTGAACTGTACGTTCTGTCATCAATATTCTAAAGATAACTAAAAATGACTTATAGTGATAAAGAAAAAGGATATTAGTTTCTTCCTAGGCAACTGACTTCAAAGGATAATCTTTGAAACTAAAAAAAAACTATGACACGTACCTCATAAATTATTTTGGGGTGTGTACAAGAAAGTAAGGTTTTTGTTCTACAGTGACACCAAAATAAAACATGTTGCAACTGATCTGTATTTGATTGTTAGCTGGGTTGTTCTGAGAGGTTCATTATTTCATAACTCAGTAATACTAAAGATTCTTTGTGGTAAATACAGAAAGAGTAATGGCATGTGTGTTTTCTTTTCAGACTGGTAAATATTGATGTTCACCTCAGCAGTAGGCTCTATAAAGGCCAGGTAAGGATGACTTTTGATTTATTTGTTATGGAGTTATGTGCAGGTTTGTGAATAAGGTCATTACTTTCTGTGACATATGATGTGACAATTAATATGGTATTACATACTGCTTACATATCCTATTTAATTTGAGTATCTAGATTATTTTTGGTGGAAAATGTTTTGTAAATATATAATGATAAAATAAAATGTATAGCCCAAATACTGTCTGATGTTAATGGAGAGATCAAATAGTTGGGAGTAAATAATGTACAAAAAAACCCCTGGTATCTGCTATAGTGTGCAGATCTCCAAAAAGAAGTTTAAGTCTCTCACAGCATCTTCACCTTCTACTTGCTTTACTAGAGTCAGTGATTCTAACAGTTAAAAAGACCATATCTTGTTTATGTTGATGATACTTTATAACTTTAAAAGCTCTCTTTTTTTTTATGGCATATCTTATTTGTATATTTAGTTCTATGAAGCTGGAAGTATATGCATATGTATGAATCAATTTCATTTGTTCTCTGTGAGGGAATTCATTACACTGTGTAATCAATTAAATCTATAAAATATAATATTTTTATTGAAGAACTTAAATTCCTAGCACCATGGTCCTGTAGGGATCTCAATATGGATAAACATAAGCACATGTTTGAAGCATGAAAGTTTAACAGGACTCTGCAGAACCCAGCTTGGAGAGACCTAATTGCAAGATTTGTCCCCAGAGTAGTTCATAATGGTCTAGGATCTTGTGACAACAAACCTTTGGAGACCCTGAAAACAGATCCTTTCTCCTCCTGTAAGGGTAAGTAAATATCAACGACAAGTTTAATGCTGGTAAGGACATACAGGACACAAGTTTCAGGAAAAAAAAAAAATAAAAGAAGTGAACTCAGTAAGGAAGGCAGACTTTTTCATTACAAAGTTTTCTTACTTAGGTAAAGAAGAACTGCTTGTTATGTTAAACTGTGCTAAGTGGGAGAATTATACAATTTCACTTGTAAAATATAATTTCATTCCAAAATCTGTGCTACAACACTGTACATTCAGTAGATTCTCCATTAATTAAAGTTGTTAGACTAAAAAGTACAAACTAAGTGTTGATGTTACTGTCTAACTGTAGTGTTGAGACTATGCTCAAATGTGACTTTGTGTTTTCATAAAGAATCTTCTTTCCAAATAAAGATGAATTTCACCTATGATAAGTAATGAAATTTTTAAATTTGGTCTTGAAAAGAGTATTTCTATTCTAAATTAGTCTTGATGATTCTAAATATAGCTTTAGAAGTCCAATATTCTGAAAAGCGTTCAAAGAAAAGGAAATATAACAGTTCAAATACATATGCCTTGAAATGACTTCAGAGAGGCTTAGCTACCAGGACTAAAAATTTCTATGATATAAGCATTCATTTGCCATCTGAATGAGTGCCTTATTAGAAAATAGAGAACACATGTTGGAGCAGTCTGCAATGAAACTTTTTATCACAAAGCATTTGATTATGCCAACCATGTAATTCCATCTTGATTTTTCCCACAACAGTTCAAATGTGTTGCTGGAGAAATATGTAGTTACTGACTGCAAAACAACTACTCTGAGTGCAAAAAATAATCCTGTGGTAATGTTTGTGCAAGACCAGGTCCACTATGGAGGTCAACAGTGAAGATAAACAGAATAATTCAAGAGTCATACCGTGACAGTAAGCATCAGTTAGTTTATGTGACATTAGATGAAAAGATTTCCAGAATTTGACTGTGAACACTCTACATACTTTATAAACTAATAGAAACGAAGATATAATTGTTTAAAACTCTCTATCACCAAGATCAAAATATGTGTATTCTGTTTTCAAATTCCTTTATTACTTCTGCCTTGTCTGCATTTGAATCATGTGATGTGGTTTCCTGCCTTTCTGATGACAATGATGACTGCTGTTTTCAGAAAATAATCTGAATATAGGTACAGGCACTAAAGAGTCATTTGTTTCACTTTTAAAATGAACTTAATTTTACTAACCAGGAACACATGAATGGTGTGGCCTAATATAGAAACTGAAACACTTTGTCCATTTTAGTTAAACGTTGTATGATGCTTGAAATGTCACCTATGTAAATAACTTTTTAAAGTCAAACCTGAAGAGACTCATTTTACCTCTAAAAAGCTTTAAGTGTACATGGAAACCACCTGTGTTTTGACACAGATATTAAAGTACATTTTCTTGTACTGATTGTTCAGTCATCTGTGAGCAATTCTTCTGCTTTGAACTGTTTTGGATAATGGAATTATGTACCTTTAAAGTTCACAACAAGAAAATGCTTTATCCATTTCAACAGAATCAACTAGTAATGTGACTTTTATTCTAAATAAAATGTGCATCCAGTCTTCAAAAAGGGCAGGAAGGAGGACCTGGGTAACCATAGACCAGTCAGCCTCACCTCCATCCTTGGAAAGGTGACGGAACAACTTATCCTTGCTGTCATCTCAAGGCATATCAAGGATAAGAGGGTCATTAGGGGCAGTCAATATGGCTTCACCAAGGGGAAGTCGTGCTTAACCAACCTCATAGCCTTTTACGAGGACATAATGAGGTGGATAGATGATGGTAAAGCAGTGGATGTGGTCTATTTTGATTTCAGGAAAGCATTTGACACAGTTTCCCACAGCATCCTCACAGCTAAACTGAGGAAGTGTGATCTGGATGACTGGGTAATGAAGTGGACTGTGAAATGGCTAAAGGAAAGAAGTCAGAGAGTTGTGGTCAATGGGCCAGAGTCTAGTTGGAGGCCTGTATCTAGTGGAGTACCTCAAGGGCACCAGTACTGGGACCAGTACTACTCAACATGTTCATCAATGACTTGGATGAGGGAATAGAGTGTAATATCAGCAAATTTGCTGATGACACGAAGCTGGGAGGAGTGGCTGACACACCAGAAGGCTGTGCTGCCATCCAGTGAGACCTGGACAGGCTGGAGAGCTGGTCGGGGAAAAATTTAATGAAATATAACAAGGACAAGTGTAGAGTCTAGCATCTGGGCAGGAACAACCCCACGTTCCAGTATAAGTTGGGGAATAACCTATTAGAGAGCAGTGTAGGGGAAAGGGACCTGGGGGTCCTGGTGGACAGGAGGATGACCATGAGCCAGCACTCTGCCCTTGTGGCCAAGAAGGCCAATGGCATCCTGCAGTGTATTAGAAGGGGTGTGGTTAGTAGGTTGAGAGAGGTTCTTCTTCCCCTCTATTCTGCCCTGGTGAGACCACATCTGGAATATTGTGTCCAGTTCTGGGCCCCTCAGCTCAAGAGGGACAGGGAACTGCTGGAGAGAGTCCAGCGCAGGGCAACAAAGATGATTAAGGGAGTGGAGCATCTCCCTTATGAGGAAAGGCTGAGGGAGCTGGGTCTCTTCAGCCTCGAGAAGAGGAGACTGAGGAGTGACCTCATTAATGTTTATAAATATATAAAGGGTGAGTGTCACAAGGATGGAATCAGGCTCTTCTCAGTGACAAGGGGCAATGGATACAAACTGGAACACAGGAGGTTCTACTTAAATTTGAGAAGAAACTCCTTTACAGCGAGGGTGACAGAACACTGGAAGAGGCTGCCCAGGGAGGTTGTGGAGTCTTCTTCTCTGGAGACATTCAAAACCCACCTGGATGCCTTCCTGTGTAGCCTCATCTAGGTGTTCTTGCTCCAGCAGGGGGATTGGACTAGATGATCTCTCAAGGTCCCTTCCAATCCCTAACATTCTGTGATTCTGCGATACTTACATAATTATTAGACTTGAAATGCAAATGTTCAAAAATGTTTTTGAAATTATCTAAATTACATAGCAAACATAGGTTTGCATGTGTCTATACAGGGTTTATTCTGAGTGCCTATTTTTAAAACATTTATTTTGCTTTGGTTTGTTCCTTTCTAATGAGAGACTTGAAAAAAATAGGTTCCTTGTAAAACACTCAGGAACCTTTGATATATATTTCCTTCCTTCCTTCCTTCCTTCCTTCCTTCCTTCCTTCCTTCCTTCCTTCCTTCCTTCCTTCCTTCCTTCCTTCCTTCCTTCCCTCCTTCCTTCCTCACAGTAAAAAAAGGATTCTTTTATGTTTGAATGGAATTTAATGTATTTTGGTTTATATAAAGGGTGAGTGCCATGAGGATGGAGTCAGGCTCTTCTCAGTGGCAAACAATGATAGGACAAGAGGCAATGGGATCAAGCTGGAACACAAGAGGTTCCACTTAAATTTGAGAAATAACTTCTTCTCAGTGAGGGTAACAGAGCACTGGAACAGGCTACCCAGGGAGGTTGTGGAGTCTCCTTCCCTGGAGACATTCAAAGCCCGTCTGGACACATTCCTGTGCAACCTCACCTAGGCGTTCCTGCTCCAGCAGGGGGATTGGACTAGATGATCTTTGAGGTCCCTTCCAATCCCAAACATACTGTGATACTGTGATACCTCTACATCTCATCCTGTCACAAGGTGCAAGCGATAAAGGTCTGGCTCTGTCTTCATCATTCCTCCCAGTCAGGAGTTTATACATTCTTATGATATATTCCTGAGTCTTCTCTAGGCTACACAATCCCAGCTCTTTCAGCACCTCATATGTCAGGCACTCCAGTCCCCTAATCACCTTCTTGGCCCTTCACTGCACTCCCTCCAGTATGTCCAAGTCTTTCTTGTATTGGAAATGTGGACCTGAATGAAGAACTCTGGATGTGGTCTCAGTACAGTTGAGCAGATTGAAGGATCACCTCCCTTGATCTGCTGAAACTGCTTCTGCTAAAACAGTCCAGGGAGTCATTTGCTTTCTTTGTGATGGGGCCATATTGCTGCTCATGTGAAATTTTCAAACTATTGCTTCAGATTTGACTGCCTTTCATTTTTTCTATCCCAGATGCTGTTGGGAGTTTTCTTTTCTTGATTTCATACAAAATATAATTGTTAAAAATATTTTTTTGCAGTATTCTAAACATTCTGTCTTGTTCTGTTGTTTGTAATAATACATTTTTCATTACTATAATCAAAGGAATAAGATGCAGAAACAAAATAGATCATCAAAGTGAAATTAATTAAACCACTTATTGTTTTGTCATGTCACTTTACAAATGAATTTCTACTACTTTACTGTTATTAATGTTACTATTTCTACCATGAAAAATTTCAGTCAGAACTTATTTGGTGGTGCTGAGTAATGCATTAATCTGGTGTTTAATATCTTTTCTGTTGTACTTGGGCTATTCTGTGCCTTTGTTTTATATCTGTTTTATCCAAATCAGATATTATGTTCATGCAGTTATGGTAGATTGTATGATCATGATAGGCTTGACTTCCTTCCCCGTCTAGAGTCACATTACACAGATTTAAATTATCCATTTATATTGAAATAGGGGTCTGACTTTTTTCAATATAGGAAGAAGATGAAGAAAAAAGGAAGTCTTCCCCTAAGTTCAGGTAAAATTGTGAAATCTTACCTATGAAACACTGAAGACCACTTCTTCTCTCTATTTTGGAGGACCATGTAACAAGAGGAATAAAAATGGGTTAATATTTTTCTTACTTGCAATAGATTCAATTTTTTTAAGAAAAAATGATTTAAAATTCTATAACTACCTTGTGAAAAATCAAGGCTGTTTCAAGACATTTTATACTTATAAGGAGTCTTCTAAAGAATTTAAAGACTTTCAGACAATCATATACACATACATATAGGTTCCGTTTTCTCTTACCTAAGATGGTTGCATCAAGATTAATGAGAATAATGTAATCATTTAGGCACGAAAGGGGAGCAGAATCTGGAAATTAATAGATTTTCCCTTTCCTTCCCCCCACTTTTTTCCTTTTTTAATTGTATCATGACTGTCAAGGGGCTCTTTTTCCATTTTTAAGCAAAATTTAAGCTGTGACATCTGTGGGAACCAGTGTTCTGTGTCATTGGAAGCAAACTCTGCAGTCATAATAAAAATGTGAACCTTTTTGTGCTTATTGGATATATGAAATCTGAGGAGTTATATATGCTGTTAATTTATTTGACTAAACACTAAAACATCTATGCCATTATATTGTGATATTTACTAGAAAATGAATGAGATGAAAAACAAATAAAAAACCCTCATATATGAAATCCTTATGTTGAGTTTTTTTGTTGTTGTTGTAGGTTTGTGTGTGTGTGTGGTTTGTTTGTTTGTTTTTCCTCTGTTTGACTTTTTTAAATTCTGATAGAACAGGGAGTCACACTGAAGGGGAAACAAATTAAATATATAAATAAATAAATAAAAGAGACTCAGCCATCAGAAAGAATTAAATCTTACAAAACACAGACCAGTTTTCAGGCAAAGACTGTGTTTTGGGAGAGGAAACTGTTCACAACATATTACTCATTTAAACATAATCTTATGGGAAGCACCATGGTTTATGCCTTTAGTAATAAAGCACACAATGCTCAGGAGCATTCCTGTGCCCTGAATCATAGAATCATGGAATATTTTGGGTTGCAAGGGATCTTCAAAGGTCATCTAGTCCAACCACCCTGCAATGAGCAGGGACATCTTCAACTAGATCAGGTTGCTTAGAACCCCGTCCAGCTTGGCCTGGAATGTCTCCGAGGATGAGGCATCTACCACCTCTCTGGGTAATCAGTTCCAGTGTTTTACCACCCTCATTATAAAAAATTTCTTCCTCAGTACAACTGAAATACAACTCAATTTTCTACTGCCCTATTAGTAGTGCCACAAGCATGTTTTGTCTTATAGCTACTATTGTTCTCCCTAACAGTTTCAGGGCATGATCTGGAAGGTTTACATTTCTGGGGACTATTCACCATAGGCTGTCTTCATGTGGTAACCTTACACTGAAAGCAAAAAAGGGTATCCCAAAAAAGACACAGGCCACCCTGTTAAAAGCAATTTCAGTGTTTAAGAACATTCTTGGACATATTTAATTTACTAATAGAGACAGCCAAATATTTTCCACTACAGTTTTCCAGTAAAATATTGGTGCTACTTATTAAGGTACCTCTGAACTAAAATAATGATGTTTTATTTTAGGAAAGATTCAATATTTGTGGCAGTCAAATAATTGCAAGTAGTATGGATTTAGCCAAGCTTTTTTCTACTGTTTAGAGAGATCTGTTTAAATAGGTGTGGAGAGTTTCTGGCTCTGTGCTATGAACAAGCCAGGGCTTGATGTGGCTGTGGTACAGGCTGAGATCTACACGGAAGGATTTCCCTGAGACACCAAAGACAGAAGGAAAATAAACAGAAGCTGCTCCGCTCTCGACCCAGGCTGCAGGAGGGGCGTCGCCGCTGCGCATGAACAGTCTGTGAATAGTGCCCTGCAGCCAATCACCGTAGTGGGGGGGGATGAGTGACTGTAAGTGTAACCAATCGTAGCCTGCACTTGCCGCATGGCCTTTTGGTATAGAGTATATAAGGCTTGGAAAAAACGTGGTCTCGGGAACATTGATATTCAGTGTTGTTAAAAGTTCATTAAAGAGTATGGATGATAAATTCATATTGAATTAGACTTCTTACTCTCACCCGGCCCGCCCGTGCGATCAAAGAGCTTATGTCGGCGTCTGCATTCATCAAATTAATTATTACTACAAATAGGTTTTTGCAGGACCTGTAAACTAGCAGCAATGTGCAAGATGTTTGTGGAAAGATCCCTGACAGTTGTTTGTTTGTGGGGTGGTTTTTTGTTTCCTTGAAGCTGTAATAGTATTCTTTCAGATTCCGACCACACGAACCAGGTTTTACCAAGATCTCAATATATTTCAAAAATTCATATAACCTTGTGTTACCTGCCTGCCAGAAAATGCTGGTTCAAAGATGAACTTTCCAGCTATGTGGTCTAGGATTTAATTCCTGTCTGTGTGGAACACAGAAGCTCTGTAATCTATGTACCTTGGTATTTGATTTCCACCCCTGCTGTTATCTCAAGATACAGATGTATACATGCTATATTATCCTTTTTTTCTTTCTTTTTCCCCTCTTTTTGGAACAAATACACTAAGGCTGAAGTTTTCCTTGTTTTCCTAAAAAAAAAATCAATTAATTAAAAAATTTACATGTTTCAGAGAAAATATATCAACAGTCTAGAACCTGCTCTAACAACAGAAAGCAGACTAAGAAATATGGAGCAAAGAATAGAAAGTTTACTTGCTAGCTTCACACAATGTGATAAAGGAAATCATACTGTAATCTATTTCACCACCTAGTTCAGGTCTTGAATACTGGTCACAATTCAGATATTTGAAGTCATAGTAAAGAGAAAAGCAAGATGCATATTTCTGAAAGTGTCATGGATGATCAGAATTAGATTGATAAAATATATATTCTGGGTTATTTCTGAAGTATTCAGGAGTGTGAAATATATTAAAGATAACAATGATGCATACTGAAAAAAAAATCTGAATTTTGATGAGGGCAGGGAACTAGTTAAGATTTGTGCAACAGTAAAGACAAAGTGAGGAAGATACATGTGATACAACATGGTAGACTGTCCATAGAGCAAGGAAGAAAACAAGATGTTATGGAGCAAGTTATTGGATTTAAATTGAGTTTTATTTATAGAAATGATGGGATGAAAAAGGAATTATGCAACAGCATTGTTTTTTATCTATGGGCAATCAAGTTGTTTTTTAAAATATATAGGAATATATCATTATAAATGTGTAATTAAATAGTTGTAGTATATATTTTTGATTGTATAAATTATATGTAATTTATTACCGTATTTGCTTCCAGATTCAAACAGAAGGTGTGCTTTCTTTTTTTTTTTTTCTCTTAGTATCCAAATTTACTTCTTTCAATACAGTTATTTGAGTGAGATCACCAGAGAAAAAGAGGCTGAGGGGAGACCTTATCACTGACTACAACTACTGAAAGGAGGTTGTAGCATGGAGGGTGTTGGTGTCTTCTCACCAGAAGCAAGTGACAGGACAAGAGGAAATAGCCTCAAGTTTTGTTAGGGGAAATTCAGATTGGATATTAGGAAAAAAATTCTTCATGGAAAGGGTTGTGAAGCTGGGGAATAGACTGCTCAGGAAAGTGGTTGAGTCACCATCCCTGGAGGTGTTTAAAAAAGGTGTTTAGACAAGGTTCTTAGGGACATGGTTTAGTGCTAGACTTAGGTTATGGTTGGACTCGATGACCTAGAGGGTCTCTTGCAACTGAAATGATTCTATGATTTTAATAGATCTCATTAAAAACAAAAACAAAAACAACCAGGACAACAACAAATAAACACAAACAAAACAAAACAAACAAACACAAGCAAACAAACAAAAACCTCAACAGACTGGTATTTTCATATCTTCAAATTAGGATCATGTAACCATGTAAATTGTACTACTCCATGTAACGAAAGTGCAGATTGACCATATTTAGCAAGTAGTTTTATTTGCTATGCATTTGCAAGCCCTTTATGAGGCTGTTTTGGCTGATTTGGGGTTTTGGTTTTGTTTTGTTTTTTAATCCAAGAGCAATAGAGAAAAAAACATAGAGACAATCACTGCTGGTGGAGTAAATTAGAGGGCAAAAGTAGATGAGATTTGAAAACTAATATGAAAAGAAAAATAAGTAAATACTTCACAAGTCATCTAAAAGGTGCATATGACTATCTGAATCTTGGAAGATAGAAAGGGAGATGAAACAATAATAACATAGAGTTACCTAAAATACAGAATGGATTTCAACAAGTAAACCATTTTTTTGAACTTGAACATTTACATGCTTCAGCAATAAATGAGTGTGCTTGATCTGAAGTCATCATATCAGACTCTCTTTAATCTTGCAAGCCAGTGTGAAACTATAAAGAACAAGCACTATTTGTAAGGACACAGGATTTAAATATATGTGGATTAAAACTGTGAAATAGATATCCAATATAACACAGTAATGGTATCTAAAAGATAAATGATCAAAAGTAATTATTTAAATGAATTTTTTAATTAACATTGCCACATAATATGTACATTATTTCTAATTCATTCATTAAAAAATAGATATTTCTCTGCAATATGCACATTCTAATCCATTTGCAGGATTTACCATGAATTTGAAGAGGATTTCAAACAGTCTTTTTCACTACTGAAACACATAAATAATGAATCAGCAGTGTCTCCAGGGAGACCTTATTGTGGCCCTTTCAATATATAAAAAGGTTGATAAGAAAGGTGGAGAGATTTGTTTACCAAGGCCTGTAGTGATAGGACAAGGGACAAAGGTTTTAAACTGTAAAAAGGGAGTTTTAAGTCTAGATAAGACATAAGGAAGAACTTTTTTATGATGAGTGCGGTGAGGTACTGGACCAGGCTACCCAGGGAAGTCGTGGATTCCCCATCATTGGAAGTGTTCAGTGTCAGGCTGGATGGGGCTTTGAGCAACGTGATATAGCGGAAAATATCACTGTTCATAGCAGGGGGTTGAGCTAGATGATCTTTAAAGGTCCCTTCCAACACAGAAAATTTTATGATTCTATGACTGTATTATATTACAAAAATCTGCTCCAATATTTAGCTACTGTGTAATCTTTGTAAAGGCTCTAAGAATTTTTTCCAGTAAAGAAATTAAAATAACTTTAATGGATGATTAGCATTAAAATCTTTCCAGGTTTACCAGGAAGAAATGTCATTAAAATTTTAATCTGTATTTAGGAAAACATTATTAAAGAGTCTCCTTTTTTCATTTTTATTTTTTTAAATGTTTCTTTATAGATTTTATAAATTTCTTTATTCTAGACACAGTAAAACTGGTCATTCAGGAAACAGAATATTACCTACCCAAAGGACATCCACTGCAGATGGTTTGTCTTTGGCAACCGTACGGCATATGTATTTTGGCAAAAAGGTATGTGGCTTTTTATTTGCCAGCTCCTGTGCAATAGCCAGATATTTTTGAAGCAGATCTATAAATAATACATTTTGCCACACATTTCTCTCTGGTTTTCTCTTTGTATTTTAAACCTAGTAATATCCTCTTTGGAAAAAAGTGTTGCCAAATTACAGAAGATGGAGCTCACATATAAATTCAAAAGAAAGAAAGTACAGAAAACATTTTATTCTTCAGGTTTTTTTTTTGTTTGTTTGTGTTTTTGTTTTATGTTTGTTTGTTTGTTTTGTTGTTTGTTTGTTTGTTTTTTCTTACAAATCCTGTTTCACAGAACTTGAAACGTTTGCCAGAAGTGTCACATATATGATGACGTATACCAGAATATTTTGCTTTGCAAAGTATCTCTTCTTTTAACAGGCTGGATGCATATAACTGATCCTAGAAACAAACGCAGCTTAAGATCCATGTTGCAGTTATGTCATGACTCCATACTAAAACATGACTTAGATACTACCATTTCTTTCAACATCTCCTCCATAAGAAGGAAAATCACCTGTGATTGTAGTACTCTGCAATAGGTGTTCTGAGAGATGGCAAAATATTAGAAACCAAGCATATGAAACACCACCCCATGGCATGGACTGATGTCCTTGAAATCACAATAGCAACACTATGCTTGCACCTTTAATTTCTTGAAAAAATTAGGCATAGGCAGTGATTCCATTAGCCTTGACCTTTCTCTTTTAATTTCATGGAATAATCCACTTGTCCAAGATTAGCTTTGAAAGATGCCTTTGGTGATAAAGTGTCTTTGTTGGTCCAAATGTAAACTTTTGCAATATACAGCTGTGATAGCTAGTCAAATCTGTCTTTGATGTTGATGTTGACTCTCCAAGGTACTATGCCTTTCCTAAAGAAGATAGCTGATATGGTTCAGAAGCAAACAACACTGTTGACATGTTTAGTGGCCTGAACCCCACTGAGGGTGATATAATTGTTATAAATTGCATTGAAACATCTACTTTTAACATAATTTAGTAATCAAGTACTTTTGAGCAACTATATTTCATAATGTGTTTTCTCAGGGTTTGTAAATATACGATACATTCCACTCTAATAGGGGAAAAGTTAGAAGGGACATACCTGTAGTTACACAAAGAGGACAGTTGAGTGTGAAAAACAGTATTTTGTTTAAAGGTCTTTCCTGAAGAGGAAGGAATGTGAAAGTTAAATTTGACTTTTACTTGCAAATAGGTGTATTTTCCAGATGGTTTTCTGGAGCAATTTAATACACCAAACAGAAATAGCAGTTTTATGTAAAACCTGCATAAAATACTGACCCTTCTGAGCGGATAGAATTTTGTTAGTGGTTTTTTTTTTTTTTTCCACTTTATGATCAATACCCTTACCACGTTTTTCTCTTGGTTTTGTGGCTTTTCCAATTGTGTGGATCCAACATAATACTAACACACCTCATTAGTACAAGACACTTTTATCTAGGCACCATGAAAAGGGCTGATATCTTTCTGAATTTCTTTGTGTTCAGATACCTGTTGTTAGGATAGCATGATTTCCTCTGCTTTTCAGGCACCTGCGTGAAACAAAGTATATTTAAAACAGTTAAAGTTTGGAATTCAAACTTTAGAAACAGTTGACATGTCATGCATCATGTTATGCTTCTCTTATGCCAAATTTAAATAGATAATCTGAGATAACTCAGAGAGTATAATACTTATAAGTGAATAACAAACACAAAAACCATCTTCTCTGTGCAACCCTCATGGCAACTGTCAGCTTCACTGTCAGTTAGATCCAGCTCATTGTTTCCAAAGTTAGATACTCCTAAAGTCCTCCAGGGTCTGCCTCCACTGACATGTTCAGGACAACTTACTTTGATTGAAGGCAGCTACCTTCATTCTCCAACTCAGCGGTTCCCAGGAAGTCACATGCATTACAGAGTTCTGGACTTGGGGTTTCATTTGTCTGATATTCTGTCAGGGTTACAAAGGTCAAACTCATCCTGGACCATCACTAAATATATGTATAATGTAGTTGTCTATTGGATCAGATCTTTGTAGTTCATCACAAATAGATGCATAAAGCAGGATAACAAAAAAAAAAAAAAAAGAATACTAAAGCTAAGGATTCTAGAGATGAAGTTTTGGGCAAAGTAATTCAGCAAAATGGAGAATATAAGCTAGTTCTGTTATTTCAGCAGTGTCCATCATGACCTTAGGTGAATGTTGAAGGCACCATTTTACAGGTGATTTCTATAGAAGTGACCTTCAAATGCACAGGAACTAACAAAGTCTGATTTTCTATGGTTTTTTGTCATGTGGTTGGATTCATCGGTATTTGGTGAAAATCCAGTTAAAAACTTGTTTCTTCAGAGTCTAACTAGGTTTAAACATTCACTAAGTCTTACGGTACGAGGGCACTATGTAAGTTTTTCTTCTCATTTGGCTGGCTATCTTCAGAACCTTGAAGCACATCTTGATGTCTATGATCTCAATGACATCTCAGTCATCTTGACCTGCACAATGTCTTGATCTTTCTAGCAATTCTGATTGAGATTGAGCAGAGTTCAAAAGATACTGAGATGAAGCAAGACAGAGAGTTTTGTACATCCAGTCAGGAGTGGAATCACATAAGCTTTATTTCCTCAGGCTAAAAGAAATTAGATTAAAACGACACGTTCACAATTCAAATATTCAACTACTGTAACTTAACCTATGTATGTATAAAAACATGAAAGCTAAATATTATAATTGTGCTGAAATTAGATCAGCTTTATAGTAAGACAGATTAGTTAGATAGAGAAGTTAGATTTCTGATGTTCAGCCAACTACCAGTAAAAGGGCATGCTTACTGACAGACAAGTGGCATTTTGAAGAGGTTTCAAAAGCCCCTAAATGTCTGTGTATGACTTTTAAAGACCTGTAGCATGTACTGAATAAAAAACGATCAGTCTCTGAAACTTTTCTACATATTTATTTAAGGACAAAGTAAAAATCAGAAATATAAAGCATATGACAGAATGATATTGAAAATAGTAACCAAATAGAAGAATTCCTAAAATAATGGAATAAGAATTGATTGAAATATGGATAAATTGTAGACATAGTTGAATCATCTGGATTCAAGTTCCTGAACAATTTAACCCACCATGTGATATTCATACTGAGTGATACACTTGCTATTTATCATACTTACATAAGTAAAGAAAAGTCTCTGAAAAAGTGTTCACTAAAATTGTGCTGCTGGTGAAGTCTGGTTTCTGGAGACATTATGTGGCATCCCATTGTGATGGGTGATGTGCTCCATCCTGAGCTACCAGAGATTATTCAGTCAAACAGATGGAGAGTAGATGATTATTAAAATTAATGGTTGCTGTGTGAGCTGCAGGCAGTAGGTAGTAAGAAAGGCAGACTTTGGAAGGAGTTACTAACACTACTCACTTTCCATGTATTTTTTTAAGATTCTACAGTAAACCTGGTGTTACTGACTATTCATGATTTTGTGATTGTGTCCACAAATACAATCAGATTTCTTGATTCCTGCCTAAACCACTAAATATAGCTGAACAATGATCACATTCATCTAAAATATAATCTTAAATAGATAACTAAAGCATGCACTTTTGCTATTTGGCCAATGAATGAAGTACAATCCCTACCCATCAGATTATTCTTGGATTAAAGAGCAATCTTGAGAGAAAGTAACTGCTGTAGTTTAACCCCAGACAGCAACTAAACACCACACAGTCACTCCCTGCCATGGTATGGGGGAGAGAATCAGAAAAGTAAAAATAAGAAAACACCTGGGCTGAGATAAAGGCAGTTTAATAGGTAAAGCAAAAACCAACACACACAAGCAAAGCAAAACATGGAATTCATTCACTACTCATGGGCAAGCAGGTGTTCAGCCATCTCCAGGAAAGGAGGGCTCCTTCACACATGACGGTTAATTGTGAAGACCAACACCACCACTCCAGACATAACCACTTCCTCCTTCTTCCCACAGACTTTTATTGCCAAGCACGACATCATATGGTGTGGAATATCCCTTTGATCAGTTGTGGTCTGCTGTCCCATCTGTGTCCTGTCCCAGCTTCTTGTGCTCCCCCAGCCTACTCACTGGCGCAGTGATGTGAGAAGCAGAAAAGGCATTGACTCTGTGTAAGTACTGCTCAGTAATAAGGAAAACAGCCCTGTGTTATCAACACTTTTCAACACAAATCCAAACCAGCCCCATACTATAACAGCTACTATGAAGACAATTAACTCTCTTCCAGCCAAAATCAGCACAGTAACGTATTCACAGTCTGTAGTGTGAATAATCTTGGACTGCACATGAGAAGTGCTACAATAGAAGAAAACCATCCAACAATTTACAAACAAACAAACAAACAAGTTTTCTCAACTATCAGTTTTCATCAAAGCTTGATCTTGATCAGTTGTTCCCAAAGTTGTTTTTTTTTTAATGTGAAATAATTCTCATTGTATCCCTTTTACACAGACACAACCTGCATTTACACAGAGATAGCCTTGAGTCACATGGCTGCAACAGAATGCAACAGAATGCTGGATTAATCATAGCAGGCATTGAAGGAAGAAGAGAATAGGGCTTCATAGAAGCAAGCTGGTGTGGTCTTGAGGATCTTCTAAGCTGAGTCTGAAGAGTAGGCAGAAGACTTAGAAAAAGTAAACAAAGTTGAAACTGCCAAGGAAAGCATCACTTTTCCTTCAGAAAGAAGATAGACCATGAACCTATTCTGAAAGGTTCTTTTCTCTGTTTTCTGTGTTTTTATCACTTGCTTTCAGGGGTATATTCTTTATATCCAGCCACTCACTTCCAAAGCCTGAGGAAGAAATGTAGTAGTAATAAATTCGACGAATCCAGACGCCGGCATAAGCTCTTTGATCGAACGGGCGGGCCGGGTGAGAATAAGGAGTCTAATTCAGTGTGAATTTACCATCCATACTCTTTAATGAACTGTTAACAACACTGAATATCAATGTCCCCAAGACCACGTTTTTCCAAGCCTTATATACTCTATAACAAAAGGCCATGCGGCAAGTGCAGGCTACAATTGGTTACACTTACAGTCACTCATCCCCCCCGACTATGGTGATTGGCTGCAGGGCACTGTCCACAGACTGTTCATGCGCAGTGGCAACGCCCCTCCTGCAGCCTGGGTCGAGGGCAGAGCAGCTTCTGTTTACTTTCCTTTTGTCTCTGGTGTCTCAGGGAAATCCTTCCGTGTAACACAGCCGCATCAAGCCCTGGCTTGTTCACAGCACACAGCCAGAAACTCTCCACAAAGAAAGGCACTCAGAAGGGAGAAATTAGGAGGTAATGCTTACCACTTCGTGCTGTAAGGAAAGCAGCAGCGGAAGTAAAACCATAATCTTTATGCTCTCCAATCCTTTAAAGCATTGTGCTTATTAGCCCTATGAGGCCATATATGCTAGTATTTCCAGATGATCAGAGATGAGATCTTTGCTTCTTACCATTCTCTGAGGGAAATATCTCAGTTAATGCCCATTTCAGACTTTTTCAGTGGGCAAATTCATTAAGTCATCTGAATGAAAGAATATTCAGTTTCAGTAGGCAAGACCAGGACATTTTGCAGATATGATGTGTACTTACCCTTTCTTTGTGAAAGAGCTGAAAATATCTACATAATGATAGCACAAAAGATAATTCCCACAATAAATATATTTATCATGAACCAGTTATTTTAAGCATTTTTTTCCAATTAATTGACAATCTTGGAATGTAGAAGTTTGTTTTCTGAGAGGAAAGTTAAGGTACATGGAAAAAAAAAGAAAGTATGAGCCTGACATTTTCAAACTAAAGTGCTGTAAGTAGGTAGGTGAGTAAAACTTGTCTATTATTCCTCTCACAAAACCATGGAATGCCTCAGGCTAGTTAAAATCCATTATGTGTTACTAAGTTGTTAAAATAAATATTTGAAATGAAAGGTTGTTCTTCTTCTCATTTGTACCATAAAAATTGTACTATTGCATGGAAAAGCACAGCTGACGTATTACTTACTGATAGCAAATATAACTAAAATTGTCTAAATTCAGTAAATGCTTTCTTTGGATATGGTTATTATTCTCCCTCAAAAGGCTATATAATTCTGTCTTGAAACAAACTGAAGTAGTATCACCTCTCCATGTTAAGAGGTTTTAAATAACAAATCATTTTACCCAAACGGTTTGGGTAGTTTCCACATAAAATTTTCCCTTAAAAAATGTCAGAACTGTTTACAGTGATTAATGAAAAAAAAGCACTTCTAGCACTCATAATATTTTACAATGCCAATTGCTTCAGCATATTTCAATAAATCAGTTATACAAACGCCTGTTTTTTGGAATATAGAATATTACTGTTTCATTATCCACCAAAACTATAAGGTAACTTAGAGGTAACAGGCTGTTAAAGAAAGACAAGAAAATAATAAAAGAAAAAAAAAAAAAAATCAGATGTTGATTTCCTTTAACTTTATGATATTACTGAAAAAAATAAGTGTAAAGTGAGAGAATAACAGATTTTTTCCAAGTGAAAAGATGAACACTTTTCCATATATTTTGGATACAGCACCAGATAAAGTTTACGATGTCATTATTTAGATTCTCAAGTAATGATTTTTAAAGGACTGAACCAAGATAATTTTCTAACAGCATTTATTGCAAACAAAACAGTATTTAAAATTATATTTTATATCTATTTACCTGAGAAATCATCACTACTCTTATGAAAGGTAGTGATCTTAATGGTATTCTTGAAAAATCTTGGAAGTTTGCAGATTTATGTATGATGTATTTGTGCTTTGTAAGAAATTAATGTTAACTTTATTTTCAATTGATACAGAATTTTTTGACTCATTGCTCAAAGCATCTGACTTGTGGTCTGTCATGGTTTAAACCGAGCTAGCAATATAACAACTACACCTGCTCATTCACTCCTCCACCTCCCATCCCCAAATAGGGGCAGAATTGCAAGGCAAGGGATAAACTTCTGTCTTGAGATAAACAGTTTAATAAAACAACAAAATAACACTAATATACTACTAGTAATAAAAATATATATAAAAGAGAAATAGAATATAAAATAAGAGGTACTCAACTGAATTCCTCATAAACTCTGTCCACACTGAGCAGCCAGTCCCAGGCAACAGCACCCTGGTCCCAAAGAGCCGATCCTGAAGAGAGAAGAGAGAAAAAGTCAGAAAAGCCCAGAAGCCTCTGCAAAATGGCAGGACAGCAAAAGGCCAAACTCCCAAACAGCCACCAAACAGGTCCCTGTCCCAACTCCATCTTGACTCCACTACCTAGCTGGAAGATACTGACTCTCCTTAAATATGAAGCATGTGCTAATGGCATGGAATATTCTTACTGATCAGTCTGGATGTCAAATAAGGTCTGCCCCGTCTATGCCCCCCTTCCCAGCTGCCTCACACCTGTGGACATGGAGCTCTGAGAGACCTTGGCTCCCAGACAACAACAATTAAATACTTTAATTCTGTCCCAGGGTATTATCTTCTTGTTCTCAAACAATGACCATGCTAGCTGTGAAAAATAAAGGTTTCTAACTGCATGAAGAAAATTAACTTACTTTTAGTCAAACCAGCAGAGATGACTCACAGAATACTAATATCTTGCTAAGTGGGACAGAGTTGTGAACTGCTATGATGTACCTGTTTTCTATAACAACAAGTCTGAGGGATCTTTGTTATAGATAAATTTTAGACAATTTTTTGATGATGAGAAGTCATAGGACAGATTTTCTTTTGTGACCATCTACCAGCTGCAGAATAACTTGCTGCTTCACCTCCTCTTTGCTATTTCTATACAAATAACATGTGCATAAGATGCAGCTACCCGTTTTTGTTTTATTTTGTTTTTGTTTGTTTGTTTTTTCATAAAAAGGCTAAATGTTATTTATCCAATAACATAAAACTCACTGGGAGTAGGATTTAAATTCTGTATGACTGGTTAGGGTGATAAAGCATAATACCTTCAAGGCTTTACTATCCAGGGTCTCAAATCTAGTGATCAGAAGCGGGGTTTTTGTTGTTTATTTGGTTTAGTTTAACAATATTTGGTGTGTTGCTGAACTTCTGTGCCTGTGAACCCCACAGACAGTTCTTATATGCTCTGTTTGTGGTAGTAAATAAAAAGTCTAATGAATTTCAACCAGTCTTCTTGTCCATCATATTATGTGGGATGAAAAAGTAGGGAGCATGACCAGATTTCATTTTATTCTACAATTTCAATCAGGGTCTCACTAGCTTTTTTCCTAGTTTTATTAGTATGAGGGTTTGAAATGCTTTTTCTTAGCCAGATTCTGTTTCTCTTAATGTATAGGTCTACATGGAGTTAAATGAAGTTCTGTGAATTTACATCAGTTCCTCCATATGTTTACAATGTGCTGAGAAGTAGTCTGTAATTAATTCCACTAACCTTCAAGAAAATAAATATATTTATGCACACATAAACCATATACCCTCTTATATATTTTCCTGTCTCTGCGTGTGCAATTAACTTTAAAAAGCTAAATATAGCCCCACAGAAATCAGAAAATCTATCACCTATGAAAACCACGTTGTATCCAAGTAATGCTAATTTGGTGTATTTGAAAATGGTGGTAGATGCTTCAGAATTAAGAAACAACTTAAAGATAACAGCAGCTTTCGAAAGTTTTGGGTTTTATTTTGTTTGTTTGTTTGGTTGGTTGGTTTTTGGTTGGTTGGTTTTGTTGGTGTGGTTTTTTGTTTTGTTTTGTTTTGTTTTTGTTGTTTGCTTTTTAATTTTTAAGATGCAGTGGAACATGCTCTCAAGCTTTTCTCCACTGCAGTAAAAGCTAGAAATTTAATTTTACTCAAGGGAGAATCCTCATTAATTAGATGGATTTTGGTAAGGAGGTATTAAGGAAAAAAAAAACAACAACACAACCTCGTAATGAGATATAACAATGTTACAACTTCTGACTGCAAAGAAAAGAAAGCAAATATTGTAGCATGTGTGATCTATCTTCAGGTATAAAATGCAGGGAGGTTAATATCAGAACAAAATGCACTTGTAATCAGCCTACTTATTCTTTAAATAAATGGTCTCACTCAGATATTTTGGATGACCCATGCTATGAATTTCTCATACTCCAGAATAACAGAGTTATAAGTGGCATGGAGATTTTTCCACTGGCTTATATATGTTTACTATTTTTGCTGAACAATTTAGGGAATAACTTTGTTAAAGTGCGTACTTCTACATTATTCCTTAAGGTGAACGTTTTTGCATGTTTTTTTTTTTTTTTTTTCATAGAGATCCATACTTTGTTAAATTTGGGTTGTCTGGTGTTATGAAGTTGCAGCTAAGGGTTTGGAATACATGGTTGGTAATTTAGGTTAAATTAAGCATATCTGCAGAATATTCTCACAGTTCTTTGTTGGGCAACCATTGTCATACTTGAAAAATTCTACAGTTTGTTTTAAGTGAGCTGCTTACACAATTTATTTTGTCTACCAAGCCATACATCTGCTGTATTGTATTAGGGTCTTTCTTTATGACTCAGGAGACTTCAGGACACCCTGTATGAGGCTTTGTTGCAAGTCACCCTATTGTGCCACTTCAAATTGAGGACTTCTTACAGAACATCTTCAGCAGAAACATACAATGAAATCTTCAGCAGAAATATATCCACAGTATGTCATAAATCTGTACAGAAATGTGGAAGACAAATTTCCTTTAGTCTCAGTGTGAAGAAAGATGTTTCTTTAAAGTAATTCAGTCCACTGAAAATCTGGAAAGAAGGAAAACCTCCTCTTCAGAAAATGAACACTTAATTTAATTCCCTATAAAATGAAACTTATTACAATATGCTAAATAAAAGCTATGTCTTTTGTAAGATCTTTAAAGTCTTGTTTAATTTCTGAGAGAACATTTCTAGCTGAGAAATATTTCAGTTATGTCTGTTCCTGTGTCTCCATATATGGGAGAAAGTTATTTTGATCTACACCTGTTCATTTATTTATTTATTTCTATTGAGAAGCTTATTTGTAAATATTTGTATCTTCATGTGATAACTCTCTGCTGCTCCTTTTCAACCAAATAATAAAACATATCATTCACAAAGACAAACAAGCCATTGAAAAATAAAGCTAAATATCTATGTAAGAACAGTAGTATTGGACTAACTGCATTTTGAATCATCAACTGCTGTAAAAGAGCTGCTTACTAAAGTTGGAAAGATAAAAAAAGCATCTACAAAGCTTGTTATGAAGAACAGTTTATGTCTTACTCCATGAGTATTTAACCGAAAAGATCTGAAATATTCAGGTTTAGAAAAATATTTTGAGAAATAAAGCATCTCTCAGGATAATATTAGAAGAAAGTTATCTAAGGCAGCAATTCAGCTCTTGCTTGTGGAGTTGAAGGAATATCTTAGTGTAAAAAAAAAAAAAACAAACACAAAAAACCTTGACATATGTTCTGAGAATTCTCATTACAAGACCAATGGTAATAATCAGATTGCAAATTCATATGCTGATTCATCAGCCAAAATATCCTACAAAACCAATAAAATGTTGATAACATCTGCTATTTAATTTATCCATTTTTGAAAAAAGTGTCACTGCTTCCTTCAGTAAAATTATAGAGAGAAATACAGAAAATCAAAGATGTGAAAGGAAAGCAGTATGCTGCTTCTTTTTTATTCCTACTGGAACAAGCCCATGTGATTTCAAAAGTACAAGCCTCCACCTCATAGTGAGGGTCAACAGCAATCAAATAAGAGGTCTTGAGGAAGACAGCCACCCAACAGCTCCAGTCTCTCCAACTTAATTCAGCACCTCCTTCACCTTCTTGAGTTATCTGTCAAAGACTGCCTCCAGTTACAAAGAATTAAATTTAACATGAATATACTTGAATTCATTTGAAAAGCAGTCAAAGCTGTTTGCAGTATATGTTTCATCACATATCAATGTTTTTAAAATACAAATCTATGTCAACTTTGTCTTCAGAGGAAACTGTTATCAGGTTTTGTATTTCTGTTATACTTTGATATTTGATTTCACTATGAAAGTGAAAGCTGCATGAAATTCTGAAATACTAGTGTGGCAACAATATTAGAATGCAAAGAAACATATAAGTCTTTATTTATGCTTGTTCTCATTCACTTCAGGACTTCATTGTCACTGTGCATAGCTTAACTTTTCCAGTTTTTATAATTTGATAGTCAGATTAAATTAAGTAGGTATAAACTCAGCATATATGTCAGGTATAATCTGTCTTTGAATACATATTTCATATTCCTGTATTGCGAATCTGTTTTATCAGATACAAAACCCAGGGCACTACTAGATAAATCAGTTATATTACTTCTGTAAGAAAATGCAGTAGTTACACCAGTCTGAAATTTATATAAATTAATAGACAATACAAAATTACTCAGTTTATGATACATTTTATATATATATATATTTTTCTTTTTTTTTTTACAATAACCTTACAAACAATCCCACTTAAATGTTAATCTCCACAGATGAAGTGTGAGGTTTTAATATTAAAAATGTCAAGTTTGTTTCCTCCCTGATTACATTTACCCTCTCCATCTCATAACAAGTTTTGAGTTTCTTTACAGTTACAAATGCAGGAGTTTATTATTTGACCCTTAATTGAACAGTCTGTTTCTTTTCAAAATTGCTGGGGATCAATAGATTTTCAAGAACATATGTATTTAAATACCCACCCCCCCAAATTCTATGAGGCACTCACACACACACACACACATTCTTATAGCATCTGTGCCCAACACTGTGTATGAGTACATTGCTCTGGTATGTGGTCGAACCAGCCTATTTAAGCATTAAGAAAAACTCTTCCTTTTGTAATTTTAGACTTTTTTTTTGTTTTTTTCCTTAAGCAGGCAGATTTTCCTAAACATTCTTAGAATTTTTAGCTGAATGACTAAAATATAAGGATGCTCTTGTCTGTGTTATTGGGGTATGCTAGTTTAACGATGATTTCTTTGTTTGTTTAAGAAAAAAATTCTCATACATTTACATTAGTATAATGAACTGCTCTATGAATTCCTTGAACATTAGCCAGATTCAGGGAGTCTTCTCCCAGATTCTTGTATCTGAGTCAGTTGTTAAGGTGTGATCAGAGAAGATGATGCCTGCACCCTGTCCTGGGGGCATGCAATGTTTCTGTAGAAAGGAATCCAACCAACCACAAAAGGCATTTCTGTGTTTGAATCAAATACCTATTTTGAACATTTTCTACTCTACTTCTGCCTAAAATTAAACATCTTTTTTAAAAGTGGAAATTGATAGTACACCAAGCAAAACATTTCCATAAACTTGTTAGAATATTTGATAGATGTTTTTACAAGTGTATAAAGATTAATGATAAAGGTACCTGCCAAGCTGAACTCTCCTTTAAAACAAGTTTATTGTAAGTTTTAAAAACACATGGAATTCTTCTTCCTTTTTTTTTTTTTTTTTGCTTCTACTTGTAAAATAATATAGGTCTGTTTCTTTTAACTCTACAGGGATTTTTTTCCTCAAAAAAAGATTCTTCACAGGATTACAAATAGGCCACCATGCAGTCTGATTAATTACAGGAAAAAAGTATGCATATGTCTCTTGTTTAATAAGAATAAAGTAACTTTTTTTTCACATAATAATATGGAACTTTGATGAAGCAAGGCTGAGGTCACAGCAATAAAGCCTTCATATCGGAATGCAGAACAATCCTCACTGATAATTTCCTATATCATGAAAGATTTGGGGATTTATCTATCCTTAGTACTTACATAATGAACAAAAGCAAACTGAGCAGCAAAGATCTTAAGGAATGCAAACTCCAAACAAAGGCATCAAAGTCAATGCTGCAGGCAACAAGCAACCTACAAAACAATCAAATTTCAGGCCAATTCTCAAGCTTATTGACTTTTTCATAGAACTAATTATTTTTAAGCAATATGCTGTTTAAATGGTTGCAATTTGGCAATAGTTACTTAGAACAACATACTCTTCCTACACACTGCACAAAGAACCTAAACAATTCTTTCAGTATTTTCTATTTCTCTGCAGAGGCCAGATGCCTATAACTCAAGTTCCTTGTTACATCCAGTCTTTCTGTGTTCTAACCACTCTTCTGTTAGACAGGGGGTTATAACTGGTGATCAGGTGATAAGAAATAAATGAATTTTGTCAAGCACTGATATTAACACAGTGGGACAAAGGAAAAATCTAACTTTGCTGAATTCTGATTTTGATTGGCTTTTAACATTAGAATGCAAACAATAGATCATAAAAAAAAAAAGTTAAAATTCATTTCAATTTTTCTACATTAAAGGATGTCTTAATGTGTAGACTTTATTTTCTGTGTAACCACATGGAAATCTTTTCCAGTCTGACAAAGTACTTCTTTTAGCTCCTTTCTGCAAAATCAGCTTCCCATGGTGAGTTTCAGCTTTTGGCACTACTGTAATGCATATTTAAACAAAGAGTACATGCAGAGCTGAAGTTAGAAAAAGGAAAAAAAAAGGCATAAAAGAAGTGGTCCCAGAACTACTTGAAAGCTCTGCTGAGTACAGTATTGTTGTTTTTGTTCAGAAAAAAAAAAAAAAAAAAACACACCACCAAAAACTAGCATCTAATTGAATTAATTGTAGAGAGAAGTAAATGTTTTCTATTCACAAGCAATAACTGTTCAGAAGAACTCTACCTGTCACTGCGGGTGACACCTGGCAAGTACTCTCTTGCTGCAATATTTGTTACTGACCAAAAGTGGTAATATCTATTCTTTAAAATTTGTTCTTACGACTCTCATAAAGTAATAGCACACAACTTCTGAGACAGACATACTAGGAAAATAAAACAAAACAAAAGCAAACAAACAAATCCAAACAAACAAACAAAAAACCCCACATAATGTAACTTTTGTTTCATTGTTCTTTTTCTCTCAACTCTCCCTGCAGAGGTCCTTATGTAGACTTTGTTTCTATTCTCTTCTCTTCTCTTCTCTCTAGAGTAGTGAGTTCAGCGTAAACAGAAGGACACAAAGATAATTTGTCTTCTGCCCCAAACCCTCATCCTTCAACATCTGATAGTTCTTACAGTAATTTACCTGGGTTTTATGTCTTCTTCTATGAAAATATCTGAGCGTTTCCAAGTGAGTAATGCTGGAGGTAGATGTGCTGGGGAGAATGCACGCAGACATCCCATGACTGATATGCCTGTACCCCTGGGCACAGACTGGCTCCCCAGACCTTTGAGTGTAAATTCATCCCTAGCCTGATTTTATCTTGGAGTATAGCTCTTTTTGTGCATGCACAGGAAGACTAACATAAATCATAGCAGGCTTACAGTTTATGTACTAACAAACACTGTTCTGCATCTATTATTCTATTCTTTAGCGTTTTGTGGACAGAACACTTCCTATTCTGGTCTTCCTACCCAGTTCTGTGTGTAAACTTGTTAGACTATGTGTAGGCATAATCTCAGACTCTATTATAGTTTTTCAGATCAGATTTTGTGCACTGGCTTGATAGGTTTTGCTCAGGACATTTTAAATAATGCACAGTCAGCAGCTACTGTCATACAGCTAACTTTCCTATATGATGACACTCTCACATTACTAGGTAAAAGCAAGGGGGACTACAGTGGGTGATCCTCCTTATATGTCAAAGATACAGTTTCCTAAACTAATCCAAGTGTCAAAAAGCAAATGACAAACAACTCATCTAACTAGTAGTTTTAAATTAATGTCAAGAATGTTTTGAAGTAGAGTGCATGGTTGGACGAGTGATGTTAGAATTTCATGCTCAAATCTTCATAGACACATATCCTTCTGCTACTACTATTAACTTTATAAAGAGCATATACTTTCTGTTGACTACATAAGTTTTACATATACTTAAATATATAAAAAATCTGTATTTATACATTGGTTCTACTTTGCAATACCGTAACGTCCCCCTTAGCAACAGCAACTGTTCATGCACAGCCAGTTCAGTTTCTTGCATAAATTAGCAGGGAAAAGTGTACCTGTGTTTTGCTCTAAACCTTATGATGCTCTCTAAATTAACCCTGCATAAAAAGAAAATACAAATAAATACATGACTAAAACATTTAATTTTAATAAATAAAAAAATAAAGCAATCTGCAATCTGTTTAAGGAGAAGTAGGGTGAGGTCTGTAAGTGGGAATTGGACTCTACATATCAGAACATTGCTACTAAATTTTAAGCATCCACTAAGCTAACACAATTCACAGGTTTTAATTACATAGAAAACTGATCTACACAGACACACACACAGATACACAGGATTGAAAGAATGAGCATGCTGACCAAAGAGATGTGTAAGTTTGACAAGCGGAAAATAAAGTGTATTTCAACAATCAAACATGAGTGAACTTCAATTTTTTTTTTTTTCCCATTTCCCGTAACCTTCTACCAAAGAGGGAAATAGTCCTGGTAACAACTCCTTGGCTAAGTTAATTTAAATAGGTTCTCTCTTTTCATGGACCACTAGATTACACAGTCCAATCTACCATCCCATTGACAAAGTAGCACTATCAAATTGTGGCAGAGGCAGTCTTCCCCCGCCACCTCTCCCCAACAGCAACAGAAGCTTCTAGGCTGGTGAACCACTATGGTCATGCATATGCCCCTTGGTTGACAGAAAGGGTCTTTGACCAATGAGAAACCTTGGTTGAGAGAAATTTCTGGATAACTACCATAAATGACCACAGCTCAGATTTAACTAGAGTATAAATGAAGCCTGTCTGAAACACCCTTTTGGTTGGTCTTTTTTGGAGCAGCGGGTCTGCAGGTAAAGACTCTCTTCTTTGGGCTGGTCTTCTAAGGAACGTTCCTGAGGGAATGAGGCACCTTACTGACCTTGTAAGCAGCCTGGGTACACTTGATAGTCCTTAGTTTGACAGAGTTGGAAGATGCACATCTTGCATCTTCACTTTAGAGTTTCGGGATCTGATCCCCTTGAGTTTGAGTCGGTTGTGCAGTAACTAAAGTCCTAACTGGTATCTGAACCTGTGTTGTATAATGTTATCAAAGTGCTAAGTAACTTAGGATAAACCTGATTTGTAGTTGGCTCCTGTTAAACAGCTCTGGTTAGAACAGAATCTTTCCGGAGCTTGCTGCCTGCCTAAGTTGACTTCTGGGTTGCCTCTGTGACACAAGGCATATGTAAAAACTTCATATTCTCATTCCTGTTCTATTCAACAGTTTCTTGATTAAACTGGTTATTTAAGAGGTACATAGTTTAGGTGAATTTTAGAGCCAATAAGTTGCTGTCAGAAGGAGAATGACCTCTGCCTTCATTTGCTGCTCTGTAATAGTAGCCTTACGTATTCAGTGTTCACCAGCAGTACCCAGAAGATAGTGCCTTACATATATTTTTGAAAAATCAGAAATACTAGCAATACCCTTAGTTCATGAACTGTAAACTAAAGTTTAGAAGTCAGTATTGTTACAATTAAGAGAATTGTTTCCATCCAGAGGCAATGCTACTGACTAGGTCCATTAAGTAGGATGTAGCAAGATACGGAGTTTGTTCTCTACCTTCCGAATTATTTTTGTTTGCTTTTTAAATGTCTGGCAGAAGATTATAAAAAGTCTTAGGTAGAGAAACCAGATCCCCAGTATACCTTTTTCTCTGCCAGCTTCTCTGATCATTAGACTGTTGTGGTGTGAACCACATCAAACAATGTCTTTGCAGAGACATCAGAGAATCCATGGAGCAGCCAAGGATAGAAGGCACATCAGCTTTTCAGCCTGGTGCTTTGCCTTTAATTCCTCCCTTATATTAACTTCCTTAAATTAAGAAGACTTTGTATTAAGCAGCTTTTCTCAGGCTAAAGCATTACATTTTATAGCTGCAAGGACACATAACTAATGAGTCCTAATTCACAACAAAACTTAGATGTTTATTTGCCTTCTGAAGTACCTCTGGGCATGCGGTATAGCAAAACTGCAGATAAGAAAAGTGTCCTCCTGGTTGTCCAAGCAGTCTAGTGTTTATTTTTCATCACTCTCACTCTTGGTCACCTATGTAATATTTTGATTCTTGGTCTCTTGTTCCTGTGCCTCAGTTTTAAATATGTAAAATATAAATCAGTAATCTCTTCTGGTGCCTCAGGAATTTAGTGAATGTATATGGATATAGATATAAAAATTTATATGGCGTTTTGCTAGTAGTTAACACCATGTGTTAAGTCAGCAGCTCAGTAGATGTGAATTATATTTAGCTTTGAATTTTGTGATAACCATGCAGTTCTGAAATTCTTGGCAATTTATTAATCTATTTGGCTGGCAACAGGAGAAGATACCGGAGAAATCTGCTTTTTATTATTTTTTAATTCCTGCTGGTTGGTTTGTACTTGTAGATATGTACCAGATGTGTACTATAAGTCTAAGATTCTTCATCTGACGTACTGCAAGTAAAAGTACTTTTTACATTCAAATAACAAAATTCAATTGTGATCCAAAAGTTAAGGGGAAAAAAAGGAAAATATCTTTGACTGAAATTTACCTGACTTTGGCCTTTTGTACAAATTTTTCTCACAAAACTCCATTGCTTTTGCTCAACCAATATTATGTACGTGCGACGGAATATCATTGACAGTTCTGGGTTACACACAAACAGAATTCTCAGCTAAACTCTTACTGCAAAACTGGTAATGATTCATAAAACTGAAAAAGCTGACTTTGATTTCTAGACCCCATGATGATTTTGCAAGGCTGGTGCTTAGTGATAAAAGATTTTATTATTAAACCGAAAAAAAAAAAAATAGAAATACAGCACATAGAAACCTAAGAAGACATGTTTATCCGCTTTTCAGGAATATAACAATTGAAACCTCATTCCTCTGAAAATTTAATCTTAATTCTTAACATGCACTGCCTTCATCTTTTTGTTTTTAGTTAAATAAAGCAACCTGTCTTAGCTATAGTTGTTTTCATAGTCCTTGTACATAGCTCTCTCCACACCTTCACCAGTAATAATTTGATTCTCTAAAGCTCTTTTGTTTTCTGATTAAGCTTCATTTTGCAGAGCAGATTCTAATTACTTTGTCTTTACCTCACTTTCCTTCAAGCTAATCAAGCTGGTTTTTTCCTGTCTGTCATTCTTAGGTAGTGCATTGATCTTGGCTGAAACTATTTCAAGCTGTTCTCCATTGAGGTCATGTAATTAGTCACTTCTAGAAAGTAACTCTTTAGTCAGATCCTTTTGAAGAATAATTTCTAGCCTCTGTGAGAGCTGATGTTGCTCAATGGGTCTGCAGCATAAGGAAGACAGGGTTACAATATGACAGGCTGGAATGATGTCACTCTTTTGCCAAGCAGAAACATTATCCTACTGGCAGCAAACCTAATGTCACCAGAAAGGTCAGTTCCTTGTGGAGTGTTTTCTCAGGATGAAGTAGCACATTTTCTTCCAGAGAAGAGATAGAGCTCTCTTATAAGTTGCTATTAGTTAAGGAATAATTTTACACAAGAGTCAGTGCTGCTGATATTCTGCCCATATAATCTTTGCCAGTTTTCTGTAGCTCTGTGGAGAGTTTGCTGCATGGGGTGGACAGTCCTCTGCCTTTGTCAGCCCTGGAGAACACAGACACTTTCCTTGTTGTCCTGTAGCATTTGCTTCTCTCTTTATTCTCTCTGATACTGCCAGTCTTGCATTCTTTGCAGGGCATTGCAGTTGCAGCAAGGGGAATAATGGATGTGTGTTTTTTCTCCTTTTTTTATTATTTTTTTTTTTTTCTCTCCAGTGTAGCCTACTCCATAGCGTGTTAATGAAGACAAACTCTGGGAAGTGAGAACAGAAAGATGCAATACCCTGAGGGTCAGTAAAACCTTACACAAAGTCTCCAGCTCCCTAAATGTTCTAATCACTAGGGCCATTCAGACTGCAAATCTCTGTCACTGGGCTTGTAGTTGATGATGAAGCCCAAATCAAATGAGTTTTCATATGATGTGTCCTGTAGTGACCCAGCAACCCTTTGCGTGCTAAAGGAACTCTTCTAAAACCCCTTTTAGTTGCTTCATTTTCGAAGCCTACTTAAAACCAAAAGTTTAGATTTCTGATGCTTCAAGAATTTGAGTGACAATACTTAAAGGATTTTGTCTATTTACTCTGAGTGCTGATACCTAAAAATTTTCTGTAAGACTAACCTCTAGTATGTCTGCTACAGTGGTTTAACTCAATTTTTGCCTTAGATCACGAGAGAAAACTTAATCCATTTCCTGTTCTTCTACTGCACAAAATTCCACATGGTTTAGCGTCATCATTTAAAGGGTTCTGTATCAGAGATAGCTGGTGTTGGAGTACAGAATTTCTGTTCAGAAGTAGATTTGTGTGGACAACTTCTAGATGTTTCATATTAACTAAAAAAATTAAAGTCACTCGTGTTTAAAAGGTATGACTTGTTATTGGTAGCCACTATGTCACAGGTGTGGAATAACACTGAGTTTTTGGATGCTGCACTTCTATTTGCTTGCTGGAAGTGACTGAGAGAGAACTGATGGTGGATCTCCTAGGAAAGGTAACACTAACAATTGGTAACTGCATATTCTGATACTGCTCTACAATACATGCAAAGAAAAGAGTGAAGGTGAAAAACAAGCAATAAAAAATGTGCTGAGAGGCAATTCCTATGTGAAAATGATTTTTCACAGCAGCCAAGTGACTGAGTATGTCTGCTGTACTAGGGTTAAAGAGGGTGTTTCCACATTGGACTGAACTGTGTGTTTTGCCAGAGGGAGAGGATTTTGCATGTAAGAATTGCTATTAGGTCAGTCCGGGGCTTAAGAAAAGAAAAAAAATAGTAAATATAGAGGCTTGTATTTCTCAGCAATTTCATGTTGCCTCCTACTTGCTCTCTGCATCGATTCCATCTTGTCACCTGTCGCTGCTTCTGACAAGTCCTGCTGGGTGCAAGTCATGCTCTAATGCTATTATTAAGTCCTCAGCAGGTATAGACTTTTTTTTTCTTTTTTTTTCTCTCTTTTTTTTTTTTTTTTTTTAAGATAATATTAGTTTTAAGTATTGCTGTGCTCTTTGTCATTCTACTCACCTTCCAATGGTCACTTAGTTACGTTCTCTGAAGTGAAGGAATTCTCAGCTTGGTGGTATGGGTTTATTGAACAGTGCCTGATATCAGTAAGGACATGAAGCGTACTGACAAATTGTTAAAGAACTCAAAGAGGGAGAGCCAAAACCCAGGGAAAAGCTCCTGTGGGAGGAGAGGGAGGGGGATTGCAGAGGCAAAATATTGTGAATATTGTGATATTTAGCCTTAGTACTTGATTAAAAATATATGTATATATATATATAAAAGATCCCACTTTGTTTTTTCCTAGAAGCCCTTCCTAGAGTGCCTGCCTAAATACGGAGTTACTAACTACATCCTTCTCTTTGAAAATATAGTCATGCAATGGTAGTAAGGATGTGAAATGCTCTGTGACACCTCATGTTCTGTTTTTAACATAACTTGCTACTAATTTCTTTCATGCAGAAGTGACATAAAATTGTCACAAAACCCAGTTTCTCTTTTTCTTTGGATGTGCTTTTCTTAGATCTGCAATTATACTTATTTTTATATTTGCTTTCTTTATTTATATTCTTTCCTGTCTCAAATGATTATGATTGAATGAAATGTTATTTCTCCATGTTGCAATCAAAACTGCTATCAGCATTTCTTAGTGAAGGAATTGTGCTCTGTATGAAGACTGGATAAGTAATGCTCAATCACCAGCTTAAGAAAACATTGCAGAGTCATGTAAAATGAAAAAATAATTGCTCTAAATGGACTTATAAATCTAACTATTTTAATGGGGATTTTAAGCTCGTAGTCTTTTAATGTCAGGCAAGGCTTTGGACGTTGTCTGCTTATAGAAAACAAAAAATAATTCTGTCCGAAATTTCTGATTGTCTCTGTTCCAGTTTAAGAACAGGAACTGTTATCCAGAGTAATGTTGTATGTTTGGAAGCTACAACATAACTGTTAAACTAGAGCAAAGCTTAATGCAGCTTATGATTTAGACAATCAGAATGACAAAAATGTGGTTTAAATTAACATGATAAGTAAGGGGTACTCATGATATAGTATCAAAAATACTAACTGAACTTGTGGAAAATATAATTCCTTGGTTAAAACAAAGATCCCTTCTAAAATAACACAGAATAATGAAGTGGAACAGTAGTGTTTTACAGTGGCAATGCTGTTTATCTCCTCCTGTCTGACTCTGAACATTAAACTGATCTTTGCACCACACAAATGCCTTCCATGGTCTGTGTTATGCTTCTGTTTATCTCTTTCTTATGCTGTATGATGCAGGTAGTAAGAATGGATTCTCAGCTGTTGTAAATTAGCAGAGCTGATTGAGCCCATAGATCTTTTCAATGACTGGACTGAACAGAGAAGGAGAATCCTTTTGTCAAAGATCAATTATTTCTTAATTGTAAGTAGCACCACAAGTCTATTAAAGACACTTCCTATGGGAGATGAACTATCAATTTGACAGGGGTTGGTGCCAAGGTGCCTTATCAGTTTATGCTTATTCAGCCAACTTTGTTCCACTTGACTGTGCCTCAGGTACTCTGAATAATCCTCGCTTATAAATTTTAATATCTCACAATATTTCTGAATTGCTATTTGTTCTTGTACTTTTGTTATTGTCCCTTTGCTAAATTATACATACCTGACTTATTTCAATTTTTCCTGCAATTTTTCACTGATTTTTACTTCGCTATAGTTTCCCAACTCTTCCCAAATATTTTTTGAATTAAGATCCAGATGTTACAATTTTCTGATTATGAGGTAACAAAATGTAGTACACTAAATATGATCACACTAGAGATTTGTTATGAAATCTGTATCTTTCCCACATTAGAATAAGCTTCTCATGTGGATACAAATGCAAAATTCTTTGTGCTTTCCTGTCATAAAAATACTGCTAATATTTTATGTCTCTTTCTTTGTAAAAGATATTCTAATGAGAATCTATCATTGAAAGAACATGGCTGCAGGAAAGAAATAGCACTATAATCACAGCCAGAAATGCTTCAATTAGCTGCATAGACTGTGGTGCCACTCTACTAAGCAAATGAGGATGTGAATGATAGAACATGTAAGAGGGAACATACTTAGTAGATTGGTTTTTTTTTAGCTATTGTTTTCAGTCATATTTCAAAGTGGTACAGTTGTTTTATAGTTTGCATTGTATAAAGTACTCTTTGTACCTTATCATTAGACATGTTATAGTAGAATTGCTTTTCGGTCAATATAGTGTATATATGCAACATCTGAAATGTCTTTTCTGTTTTGCAATGTACTTTGACTACTTCTGCCCTATCCACTTCATTTTTCTTACAAATTGACATAACAAAACCATATACTAGAGGTCATCAGAGCCATGACCTTTGTCCCACACTTCCATTTTCTCCCTTTTCTGCTTCCTTTCACACCACAGGCAGTAAATAGTTTAAACAGGAAGAAGCTTTAAAGGTCAGTGTTCTGCAAGTGCCCAGGGCAGAGCTGGAAAGTCCCTGACACTTTTGGGTTATGACCTTGTCATAAATTCTCAGGTGCTACTCTCTGCTTTAGCAGAATCTATTTGAGTTATGTCAAAAAATGTGAGATCACTGATTTGTGATTAAGGTTGACTTCACAAAGTCAGAGTCTTCTCTAGTTATTGATTTTATTTGCACACTATTAAGACCAAGGTTTAACTGCTGGCTCACAGCCCTGGTACTGAACAGTAAATCAGAAAATGAATGTTACTTTAATGAAAACATTAGCCCCTCAATGGTGTATGAAAGACTGACCTATGATGTGACCTCTTAACACCAAAAAAGAGGTGTAACATGGAATGAGGAGCAGACTACATTTGCTAGTGAACCTGCAGGAAGACAATGCAGTATGAGTGTACTGCCCTTCTTCTAACTCTTCTGGTAAGTTTCCTGGAGATATAAGAAATCTAGATACAACCTGGAGCAATGTAAATATTACACCAAATGGTACTGAGCTGACTTTTGAAGAACTACAGAAATGTAATAGTAGCTGAGATTTATATTGTTTTGGGTTTTTTTTTATCTATGAATTAAAGGCATCCTGAGAATCTGGATAATAATCTATGAAACAAAATTTTGAAGAAGCATATCACAGCCCATGGTTCCAATAATTTCTGCTCTTCTTTTCTGACACATCTTTTTTTTTTTTCTTCCTAGTTGAAAATCCACAGATTACTGCTTTTTTTTTTTTTTTAAATCAAAATTATACTTTCATTCTTTACCATAAAATCACTCTCCAGAAATATTTCAGTTCTTTTCAACAGTGTATCTAAACCCAGTCCAAAGATGTTTGAATCATCATGAAGATGAAGTATATGATGTAGATCGTATACTTAGCAGCTCCATTTATTATCTGTTTCTGACTTACTGTCTAAGTGAAGTGCCCACAGCACACCCAACATAGTCAACAGTGATTGAGGCTCTTTAATTTTTGTCTCCTGGATTAGCTCCCTGCCAACATCTGCTCTGAGTTAATTCTTAAAAAAAAATCTGATTGTGAATATACTATTGTCACAATTTTCTAGTTTTGTTTGTTTTACTGTCTTGAAAGTTACTGTATCAAATATGTGGCAAGGAAGCCTTATATGACTTGAGAATCCCAGATAGCAATGGTCCTTTCTGAGTTTTCTAGTTTTGGTTGTTTTCTTAGTAACTCAACACAGGAGCAAATCTTGCTTAAGAAAAAAGAAACAGTGACTGGTATTATATTTTCTTTTACTGGTGTATTAATTAATCAATTTAGAATTATTCATTTGTTCCCAAGTCTAATTCTAGAGGATAGACAGCATTCCTTGTGTCATTAGTTATTCAATACTTAACGTCTTCATTAGGATTAATTCCTGAGATATACTTTATCCATCCAGTATTATCAGCATTTTTTCCTCTGAAATGTGGGACTTGACTTTAGTTCACAGTAAAATTAATCTTTTCTTATTCTACATATTTTGCTGTGAAAAACAGTATTTTTAAGCATAACATAACTTTCACAAAAGTCATCTGGAAATTTCACCAGTGATTGTTTTTGTTATGAATTGACGACCGGAAAAAACAAACAAACAAACAAACAAAAACAAACAAAAAACCACCACAACAACAAAACAACAACAAAAACAAATGAACAAACAAACTTTGGAGGCAGATTAGGAAATAAAATACAGATTGTGTGACTTAGTGAAATAATTTAGTATGTTAATAATTTATATCTATATACATTATGATGCATAATGCATCCTGCATAATCTGTGCTGTGATAAACTTATTCATCTAGTATCATATCACTAATTTAAATTGTTCTTTTACACTTGAACTCCTACTTGAAGATATTTGAATAAATATATCGTTCAGTTGCTTCTACCAAAGTTAAGTCTCAATGAGAAGAATCACTGAAGAAAAAATACAAGTCTTGTATCAACTCCGCCATTATTTTGTGATCTCTGACAGAACTGTAATGGCCTAACTAACCTCATTTATGAGTTTTTAATGACCTGAGTCACCCCATTAATGATTTTTAGATATTGGCACCATACTGGTTTTCTCCCAGGCAACTGTAATTTCATCAGTTCCAGACACTTAGTGAAGATTGACCTTTATCTTCCAGAACTTTCATCAGCTAGCTCTTTTAAAATTATCTAAAGCACATTATCTAGATCTGATAACATTAAGACTCTAATATTAATAGATGTCCTTTATTTGCCCCCTAATTTTGATGAAGTGGGAAAATTTTTATTGTGTGATATAAAGGTCACCTGTCTTTTTCCTCCTAAGCAACTAACATAATATTCATATTTTATACATCTGGGTAAGTACTGTGGATATATATCAATACAGTATATAGCTACAGTTAAATATACACAGTGACACTTTTGCCAACATCTTTGTTACTCCTCAGTTCTTTTTTTTTGTGCTTCCTGCCTAAATTTTCACTTTCCTTATTAATTTTCTGAAATAGATTCTATCAGTGAAGAAAAATGATCAGTTTGTTTTTTTTTCGATTTGCTACATGCGTTTGTAAGTGTACTTGTATGTACATGCAGAGGTATGTGTGCCTTTTTATACATGTGCATTTATACATACTTTTATAAATGTAGAGTTAATGTGCATTTAATGTTATCACAATTGCAATAGTAACCTACCTAATAAGTTCCTCAAAAAAGTTTGCACCTTTCTAATTGTTAGTATCTTGTGATGTTTATCTTTTGTTCTTTAATAAACGCTTCTTTTTTCAAGATGGTCCTCAAGATATGGATTTTTCTGGTTCTGAATGCAGTCTTTTATTTTTTTTTTTTTTTAATCTGTGTTTATTCTTTCGAATCTTGATCTTAATAGCATGAAAATAAAAGTTCTCCAAAATTAAAATTTTATTACTTGTTGTGAAGGATTAAAGAGTCTGGTTGTATTTTTCTCTTACATTATTTTACAACTTATAAGGTACACTTTGTACTTTTTCTTAGGCTCGTAATCCATAAACAATCAAGATCATTTTTCAGCTGTCACTGACTCAAAAAAAGACAATTTTTTTCATATATATTGTTGTTCTCTCTTGTTCTCTTCATCTTCCTAATAGATTTTAATCCTTTTTTTCATTAATATTTTTATGCACATTAATCTTCCTGCGCAATTTGAGTAATACTGAAAAGGTTTTTATTCTCGTAAGCCTAAGGATCATGGTGTACAAGCAACTCTGATTGTTTCTTCCTTGCTTGCTCTTGTGCTTTGATTTCTTTAGTTCTAAATACATGGTCATTTGTTCTCTCCTACTTCCATTCTTCTCTTTTTTTTGGGGAATTCCTCTGTGTGAATGGATATTCAGCAGACAGACACATCAGAGCTACAAGATAAAACAAACGTGATTGATCTAGGAGTCACCTTTGATGAGCTTAGCAATTACATTCTAATAAGCATGTAGGAGTGTGTACCACATGAACAGAAAAAAGCTCCCTTATGAGGCAAGGGCCACTCTCCCTGCATATGTGCTTGCTAGAAATATGGTGATGTTAGAGCAAGCGTGACCAACCTCCGTTATATTGTTGTATCCCCCTCAGGAGACCATACACTGCAGGTGAAGTTTGCCATGTGGGCTGAGGCTGCTTGTGTGAAAACAGAAGGATGAGGGAGCTCTGACCAACATTGGACTGAGTTGGCTGCAGAGAAGAGAGGCTTGAATGCACCAGTATGGTCTGTTTGGGCTTGGCTGGGGCGTTCGGGTGCAGCTGCCTGCTGGAGATTCAGCCATCAGCCCCAGGGACTCATCCAGGCCTGCCAGCTGTAAAAGGACAGGGGCCAGGTGCTACTGAGGGATTTGTTTTGCTGCACACACTGAATTGAAGCTCCAAGGCACTGTGTGAATCAGGAGTGCAAGTTCTGCAATGCTTTTTCCAGGCCAGACAAGCATCCAGGAGGAGTGTAAGGTTGACTGGGTATCTGCCAGTGTTTTCCAGTGATTTTGGCACAGCTGTGCTCTCTCCTTCAGACAGCTACTCTCAACAAAACTACGTGGAGAGTTGCTTCTATCTCACTAGTCAGTTCCTTTGATACCAAAATGTGACTGAACTTTTTGTCATGACTGCTTTCAAAATAAATAAATGACATCTTAAGAACTTCTGAATTTCTAATCTGATTATAAAGTAATTCTGGAATAATTATATGAGAATTAAATTACATTTACGTAGTATATTGCAATTATCCTGTCTATATCCTTAAGCACCATAAAAGGGTACAGGATCTTGAGTGGGAACAGTTCTCCCTCTATATCATCTTACTACCTAACACAGTGAAAATAATTCTTCTCTTTCTACTTAAAGACTAATTTGAAGAACTACATATCTTACCTCTTTTATCAGAATTGGATGCCTGAAGCTATTTGTTCTATAAAGCACTGAAGACATGTATAAAGTGTTTTGTACCATGACTACTGCTACCACAGTGGTCTAGGGGCTTAAAACATTACTTATAATGCAAAGTTCAAAGGTCGCATCCGGCCAACATTCCTATCATTCCTATCATAATTGCTACCAGAAATAGTCTTACCTAGCATTAACCACCCAGCTACAGATGGAATTAAGGCCAGATGAACCCCAGCTAGGATGTAACTGTCTCCTTTTTCAGTTATTAAGATGCAGCATGATTTTTGATAGAGAGCCTGTAAGTGTTTAGGTCCCCACAAGTACTGTGATGCACCTCCATATTACACTTTTATGATCAGAGCATAATGTGGAGGGGTCTCAGAACACAAGAACAGAATTTAGTTTTTATGAAAGTGAGCCAGAAGGTTTTCACGAGAGTATGTTTAATGAATACCAGTTGCATATGGGCATTACAACAACTTGTGTGAAGATTATTTTTTTTTTTAAAAGGAGAGACTCAGAATTTTTATACTGTCTCAAGAAAGGTTTTAGCATTAATAATTCCTTGCTACAGACCCACTAGTTTTAGTCCCCGCAATTTGTTGACATAGACATAGCCATAAAGTACCCTGTTTCTTCTATGTGCAACACAGCTTCTCTGAACATGCATGACCTCCACCCTCATCTCTTGTGCATGAGGCAGATTGTTGTTGCTGACTTCTAAACCGTTATATATGTCCAGGGCCCTTTTAAATGAGGCCTAAGGTGCCCTTAAAAGTAAGGTCTGATATTATAACATTAATTCAAACTTTTTTCTTGTTTTTGAGATTGTTTTATTCTCTGGATGGGTATAAAACCGAAGGATGCTGCTGATAGAGTCATCTTTCATACACTTACCTGAGAGTATGAGGAAAACATTAGGACATACACGAACTCCTGACACTTTAATCGAATCCTGCGTGCATTGATTGTATGTATTTCTTCTCTATTTTCCTCCTGATTACAATATTTTGAACAAGACTTACTGAGAGGTAAGTAATTGTTCTTTTCATAAATTCATCATATGACCCTACAGAAGGCTCAAGCATATGCTTGACTGTAGATTGCTTATTTACCCTTCCTCATGGTCTGTCTGGCAAGGTTAATTACAGGAAATCAAACGAAAGCTTTTCAGCTTTTCAGCTTTCCCTGCACAAATGAAGACAAAATGTACACATGGTCATCATATTACAGTAATTGGACACATTTGACCCTTTGTCTGGTCATTTACAATATCATCAATTCAACAAGCAAGGGCAGCAAAGGCACAATCTGTACTCAAATCTACCAGAAGAGTTAACACTTCTCTGATCTACTGAATTAAAATCTGTCTGCTAACTGAGGTTTGCCTCACACTTGCAAATTCTTCCTCTATGGCCCATAGAAGATTCCTAGGGTAAAAGGAAAGCTACTTGTTATATGGAGTCCCTGTGTCAATGTTCATCAATCCAGATTCATCCTGATATATATTTGACGATATCTGTTATGATTATCACTTTAACTACTGATATTGATTGCTAAAGAAATAGTTGTATTAGTGATTTTAGAATTTGATGCAATAATGCTATTTTTCTCATAAGATTTCTATGAAGCACTGCTCTTCAGGATAAGCATATTTATTTCTGTGATTCAAATGCAATGATATTAGGGGAAAATATATGAAAAGAAGTCTAACTTAAATCTCATGAAATTTCCTGTATGCCACAGATTCTTCTGAACCATCCACTCTTTTCAAGGAAGGAATAAAATTGCATTTAATATGATTTTGAAGACAGATAAAAGTTCTGAATTTCTAAAAACGCCTCTGTGCTATAAACACTTTAAGAAAAGGTAAAATTATGCATATTTTGAAGAGAAATGGCAAATATATGCTAACTCAATGGTCTCAATTTTCTGTCGTTTTTTTTAAGAATGGCATTTTAAGGTACAAATCGCCTCCATCCCTGTTTTCAAAAGGGTACATGTTGCATTATATCTTTGTTGTCAGCTAATTTAAATTTATGAACCTCCCATAAGACTTGATCTCCAGGATTTTAGATTTCTTCTTAAGCAAGTAAGCATTTTTAAAACTGACTTTAAAACTTTTTTCTGTTTCAATGAATTTTCAATTAAGCAGAACTTTTTCTGTTTTTTAGAGATGAACAGAGAAGAAGCTTGCAAATATTTTTGTGCAACATACGTGATAATAGAACTGCTGAGTGTGAAAGGTTCCTAATATATATTATTGTCTTTAGTTAAGTCAAATGGAAACTCTGCAGTCAGTATGAGACATCCCTGACACTCCTCGGTAAGAGCACAGTGCCCAGCTGGCCTGTGATGTCCTTGGCTTTTGGACACATGCTGGTAAGTTTAAATGACAGCTGGCCTTAAAACAGATATTCAACTTTTGCATATCCAACTTGCATGGTATTTCAATGATCTTATTTGTGTATTCTAATTGTGTAAGCACTGACTGAACAAGGAAGTCGCTAGGTACAAAATGAAAATTTGTGTAGCCAAATGGAGTCTGTCTTTGAGATAATTCCTCAACCTTCCTGTTTTCAGTCAAAAAAAGTTTTCATTTCCCTCCACTAAATGTAAAAGGAGCTGAAAGGATCCACTCAAATATCGATAGATTTTATCGTACCCAAAAAAAATAAGAGAAAAATGGTTTCTTATGTTTTTTTTCCTCCTCTTTTGTGCAGCAGAGCACAACTGTAATCTTTGTACTTAATGGATGGGACCTGTATATTTAAAGGTCACAGAATCTTAATCTTAGATGACCACCTGCACATCACAGGCTACCAAGTTTCATTCATAACACTTGAACTCAGGGACTTGTTTGACTCCTGCAAGCCTTCCAGAAAGTAAAAATAATGTTGAAATGAAGGCTTCAAAGGATAAAGAATCTTATTCTCAAATAATCCCAAGAAGCAGCTACTAAAAAAATGAAGCCAAGCTGGTTCAGACTACAAATGATACACCCTTTAAATGATAGACAGTAATTATTGGAACAAAAGACGAAAAAAGACATTGTACTTTAATAATTCTTTTGCTTTTTTGGAAATTTTTTTTTTTTTTGAGTAATATGGCTCTAAACAAAACATGAACCATACAAGGCAAGGGTTCTTAAATTGTTATGTGTAATGTTAACGACACGTAAGCCACAGACCTGCACAGAGCTGTTTCTGCTGCTTTCTTCACTTACATCATACGATGGATCAGCTGTGGCTGCTTTATGCCATCTTTGAGGTTGTCACTAATCCCCACCTTCTAACAGACACTTTAGAGAGCAGAATGCCTGGAAATGAGTTAGGTGTACTCACCTATTCCTCATGATACAGAGACAATGTAAAGGGACAACTTTTTCCTTATTCAGTTCTGTATTTAGAGATTGTGAATCTTACAAATAAGACTTATTTTAACAAAACATATTGCTTAATGCAAAAAAAAAAAATCCTGTGTCAAAGATCTAAAGAAGCCAAATTCTAGTCAAAATAAGGTAAGCATATAAGAAAGTAAACTTATTTTCACCTGCCAAAAGTTAGAGTTTTAACTGTGAATTTTGCTTTTAAGATTGCAATGAAAATTTGTTAAATGTTGTTGACTATTTTAAATGTTGCTGATAGCCTAAATTGACCAAAAATGTACATGGAAATGTGGAATACCATGGGAAATATGTCAAAGCTTTTTTTTTTTTTTTCTGTGGAATCATTGTTATGAAGCAATTTGTCATCTGCACACAACTCTCTAGTTGTTGGTTGGACAGGTGCAGCCTTCAACAAGGACTATATTAATTAGAAGTGTCTTAGTTAAACAGGCTGAATGATTTTAATTCTGCTTTTCCATTAGATGCAGTTTGAGAAGGAGAAAGGACACTGAACGTTAGGCTCTGGTGTTAATATTTGCCATTACAGATCTCTTTAGAGAGGCTATCTTCACACCTGGAGACAGGAATTAGAACTTTCTCTCCCTTCATCTGTCACTGCTACATCTATCTCTTGGCAGCAGATAAGTCCCTACCTCCAGGACTAGAAAGTTTATGCAGAATTTTCTAGTAATAGTCAGCCTCAAAGACTGATTTAAAGCTTAAATATGGTGGACATGGGGTCCAGCAAGTTGGCAAGTGTGAAACTTAGGATTGCAGAGCTCTCTCAGAAGGACTCAGCTCTACACCTGATTGCTTGAATCCACATCTTTCAGTCTCTGAAAAAGCAACAGAAAAGCTAAAGATGGGAGTTCAGAACTATTAACTGTGTAAATTTTAGTATTAAACTACTGCATTCAGAAGAAAAGAAAAAAAGTAAGGGGCCTGAATCTGGTTAGTGATGAGGACACTGTTCTGTGCATTTTTTTTCGAGTTCTACAGCACATGTAATTTAATGAGTGTTAAATCAAAAGTGTAAAATAATGCTTTTAGTAGGGACTACTGACTCCAGCTGTTTCTGTCAAGAGATTCTTCTGGTTTTAATGCCAATAATAATACTACTACTAATAATAATAGTTTGATTCAATACCTCAGTGTTTTCTGTCGTATAAGATATGCAGTTTTCTTTAGAGGCAGTGAAAATTATGACAGATTAGCATTTGCCCAGTAATTAAGCCAGAAATCTCCACAAGGGAAAATCCTATTTCCCAAACTTCGGAAGTTGAAAGAGTCATGCTGTTTATGAGCAAACTTTAATAGTCTCTTTAAACCATCATCTTAAACATTGGTTTGTCCAAGTCATTAGCAATTTTGACCTGATTTTGAGAAGAGGGAAGATAAATCATAAAATCAAACTGTTTCCTTTTCCTTCATCTGTATTTTACACTGCAGTGATTTATTAGTTTTTTTGTTTTGTTTATTTTTTTTTCCCAAATGCTCATTCACTTCTTTCTTCAATGTGTCTTACATGTTTACACAAGTGCACAAACTCTCCCAAGATAGTGTAAAAGTAATTAGAGTAGTAAAGATAATCTGTAACTGACTTGAAGGCTTCGTGTCCACCAGTCAAAATAAAGCACTGAAAAGTAATTAGTGGCACAAAGAAGTAAGTGCTGTTCTGCATAAATCAATGTCAGAAATTCTATTTTACAATCTTTACTTATGTTGAAAACTGTTTTATGGTCATCCTGATTTTCGATTGTACATGAAAGTACCATTCAGCCTTAGTTTAGATTGTCAAATAAAGTCCTATATATTGATAAGCGTTTTGCCAACATGCGCTGCCTGGTTATCAGAGAGAGTTGATACTTAGTTAAATAAACAATCACTCAACAGGTGATCTGATCAATCAAACAAACAAATAAACAACCTTCCTAAAACTCAGGAAATTCAGTAAAATGTAAAAAAATCCCCAAAACCACCAACAAAAAAACCCTACCCCACCCAACCCAAAAAACAGAAACTAAAACACAAAACAGAGCCACTGGAAATCAACTTCAGATGTGAAAATAAAACTTTAAAATGCAGTTGTAGTTAATTTAATAGATACACATAAATATCTGGAAGATGATTTGAAAAAGCTAGAAGTTTCCCAAAAAGTTTCTGTTAAAACGGCATTCAGTAAAATGTGCATTAGGACTATTTCTATATATAAAATTAGCTCATTGAAATGTCTACATATTTTAAAAGGAAGGCTCTCATGTGTCTATCATTATGTGCATTTCACTCCTCCCTGAACATGGGGCTATTTCTCTATACAGTTATATTAAATAGAAAATATTGTATGCTGCCACTTTTTTTATTCATTATCTTTTCAGTTTCTGTGTTCTCTGTTTATGCAAAATCTGGATATTACTTTCTTCAATAAGAGTGAAGGAATTTACTTATTTTCCACTTAGTTCTCTTAAATGGTGTTTGCATAATTTCCAGGTGATTAGAAGAAAGAAAAAAAAAAAAGAAATTTCCAAATGCAAATCTGCTTAATCCCAAAAGATTACAGTATATGCAGAGGCAAAGATGTGTTTATAGAAGGTACAACATGTTGCTGAAATTTTTGCATGGCATTTGTATGTAAGCTGGAGGAATAATGTTTAATATTCAATAGATTTACATACCTATAATTAATGCTAGGAAATGTAATATCTATTACTTCAAGACCAGCAAGCCAATAGCCGTGGCTTGTCATTCAGTTAAGTAAAAATGGTCAGCTCTGAATAGGAAATTTAAAGTCATAAAAACATCACAACTTTCTGTGCTTCTAAGTCTGCTGCCTCTTTTCTTGTGTGTCTTTTCAAATGTATCATAAGTTTACCTTTTCAAAAGTACTAAGTGACTAACAGACCAGTGAAATTAGAAATTACTATTGATGTTTTTGGTAGGAGTTCTGTATTGTGATGGAACTAATTGAGACTTATGGACTGCAACTGAACTGAACCAAGCTGGACTTTCAGCAAGTGTGTGCCTGACATTCATATATATTATACCTACATGTAAAGGCTACTGAAAACTAGAGTGTCTCCAAAAATGACAAGATTGTGTGACAAATATACAAAACCTTTCTGTGTATGTGTAAAATAAACAAAGGTGGTTTTTAATCAATTAGCAAATTTGTAGTGCTCTGCATGGCAGTGTATTTTTTTTTCACAGGGAAATGTAGCAAAGTCCAGCTTTAGCTGATGGAGAAGTCATCAGCATTTTTTATTCTGTGATCAGCCCTTTCATACTATCAGATTTGGAGACTAGGAAGGACAATGATTGCTAGCTGATGGAAAATACAATGCTTAGAAACAGCTGCACAGAACACATCCTGCATTAAAAAAAAAAAAAACAAAACACAAAAAAACCCAAACAAACAAACAAAAAAAAACACCTGAAGAAAGTATCAGATCTAAACAAGATTTTGGGGTTTGTGCAAAATAGGCATGCCATCTTGCCTTTTGGGAAAGGAAAGGAAGGAGCAGGTAATAGCACTGTGAGGAGTGCCTCATTTCTTCCATAAAAGAAGAAAGTGCTGTGTGTTTTAAATCTATGAGATACAACTGGAGATAAGAAAGGCTTTATGTGTCTTCATTTCCTCCTTTTCTTTCCTTTTGTGGCTGTAGTTTGCTTGTTTTTCAGGAAGTCTGTTGTTTCAGAAATTACCTTGGGAAGACAAAGCCAATTTTCTCAGTTGCCATAGAGCTGGTAGGCAAATAACAACGCTAAACCAGGGGAAAAAAAAAAAAAAAAAAAATTAGCTTTATCTGGTAGGCTCGAAATTCTGTGTGGACAATGGAGTAAACTGATAGGATTCCAGATGAAACAGACAGAGCAGAATGGTCTTTGTGAATTGATTTATGAAAAAATGCTTGCCATGTGAAATAAAATATTTCATACATCTCTCACATTAGAGTGTCATGTATGAATAAGATAGACTCCTCCCTTGTCTGGAAACAATGCCATAGAATACCAACAGCTGACCTATGTGGTGAAGGAATATATGATTTGTTCTGATGAAATGACTGTTCAGCTGGTAGAAGTAAAATGAAGAAATCCTGCATGGTCAGGAAGCATAACCTCACTTATACCTTCCAGATATCTTACTGCCCCACTTTTTCTAACGTTATTTTATAAGAATTTGAAAAATCAATCACTTAGCTTTACACTTCTATGACAGGTTAGATCAGAAGCTTGTTAAAACAGAATACCTTATGGACTTTCAATCTGGACAAACCCAACACAGAAAACTGAAAAGATCAATAGTCCTAATGTAAAACATATTACCTTATTGTTTTGATTTGATTATGAAAATTACGTAATTGAAGTCATGCTCAAATAGCTAGTGTTGACAAACACTACTTTCTCAGCAAGACAGAACCTGTGGAGGTACTACCATGCAGCTACAATGTCTTGACATGTTACAGATCATGCTTAGTCTGCTGCTTGATGTGGGTATTTTAGGTTAATATACTTCTTCCATAATTGAGGCTGACTCAAAATTTCTTCACTGTCAGTTACAGCTTTACAGTAAATGTTTTAATACATGGTAGCACAACTGCTTTGTATCATGTACCCTTACTTTTAAATTAACTGGGCAAGAGTGAGACAGAAAAAGATCTTCATTTCCAGGCACCAGATCTCTGCTTGGGAAATTCCTTAAACAGGATGTTATTGGTGTGGGAAACAAACAATTGCTCTAGTATTAATAATGTAAACACACTAAATCTGGTGTAAACTGAGGAAAGCATAAGGAGAATCTATCCATATAGGAACAAACAAGAAAAACAGAACAAAACAAACATTTTAGCTTCCCTTGAGTATTACTCTGTTTTAAGTTGAAATCTTCCAGTTTGACATGGAAAGCCTGAGACTGATTTGGATATTTATTTTGCCCTTATGTAATTGAATAATGTTTAGTTCTAGGAGACCTTTTCATTCTAATTTAAACATTACATTCTCCATGAATAAATATTTATTCATTACATATGGTCTTTTAATTACATGCAGACCGTTTAGTTTTCAGACTGAAAAAGGTCAGTTCATCAAACAATACAGGTACCATAATGCAACAAATGCAATAATTTCTATAATTGTAATGACGGCAAGCAGAGCAGGCTATCAGTATGACTAACGACTAATTTAATTTCTTTCAAAATATGCAGTAAGGAAAATGTGAAAACATCAAATAACTCTCATAAGAAAGTGTCAAAAGTACATATCTTTTAGCACCCAGAATACAGATTGAAGCCTTATTTATTCACAAAACTTGGCAAAACCCCTGAGACTACATGTGTACTTGTATACTAAATAGTGCTTTGGAACATTTTGGGACACTGGAATGAAATTTTTTGTTCTCTTGAAGTGTTTGAACAATTCCATACATGCTTTAAGCTATGTTGATGATGATTACCCCAGTCTTTTTCCAGTCTGCTGCTGCACGAGTTGCGAACACAGCAATATCACGTGCACATCTTGCATTACAGAGCATGCTAACTCCAAGAGTCACAATCAAATTAACAGAGAAATCATTCTCCCTAGTGAAATGTATGCTTTTGTTAAAGGCAGACATACATGTGTTTTCATACTTAATGTTTTTATTACTTGCATTGATTTAGATGAGTATTTATTAACATGGTGAACTGCAACTCACACCAGAACAAACTTTTTTTTTTTTTTCTCAAATGATTCAGTCAGAATGCTAATGCATAGTTCCATCAATGATACCCATCACCATACCAAAGCAAAGATTTAAGTTAAGCTTCAAATCCTGCTCAATGATAAGGTGCCTATTTGGTGCATCTGGGGGAAATTAAGAAAATCTCAGCAAAATCAGTTAATTCTAACAGCTCATTATAGAGGTTTGTATTATAACTTCTGTGGAACTAGAAGGAAGCAGTCAATGCAAATTAATGGTATAGTATATAAAGACTGTTCTATCAAATTTCCCTGCTTTATCTCCAAAACCTTAATATTGTACAGGAATAGACATGGTAAATTAATGTGTTATATCACTGGGTTTTCTTGAAAGGCAACTATCTTTGTGAGAAAAAAGCAGCTATTCAAAATAGATTTTTTTCCTTGTGCAGCTATATAATATTTCGAAGAAAAAAAAAAGTGCTATCATTTGACAGTTATACTGTAGTAGCTGCAATCATCTAGGAAGGAAAATATTCAGATAGCTTCAAGTGTGTGTGGGAAAATCCCACTTCTAAATCTGAGTTCCTCAGTTAGAGGACTTCTAAGTGGCATTGTTTTATGGTCCATTGCAAGTTTTTCACCCTCACCTTCTGCTAACCCTCATTATTCCACAAGAATCAGTTACATTTCTCTTTCTTCCTTCCCCCAGTGTGTACTTTCATAAGACAATGGTTTTTCTTTCAAAGCCGGTTTGGAGTAGCTGTGCCATTTGCTTCCTTTGATCATAGCTCACCTGCACAACAGCTTGAGCAGCAGCTGTAAACTGGCTTACTGAAATTACCTGCACTGGGAATAAGACACCATTTTGACCCCTACAGTTTCACTCAGCTACATTTGTAGAGGGGCAGAAACAGGAACAACGTGGGGAACTCATAAACTGTCTTTCCTTTAAAAACAGTGTCATGAAATTACGACTTTTACCCACTGGTTTTATCTTTCACTTTTCTCCTTGCTAACCTGTCAGTCAACTCCAAGTGTTAACTACTCTTTTCTGTCAAACTGATCAGTTAACATATTGAACTGAATTTCATGGCAACTGTTCCCAGCGTTTATATAGTATCAAGTTTAGTTTTTCCTTTTCAGACCTGAAGAAAATTTGAAAAAAAATGTGTCTGCTTCCTTTTTTCCTAAGTGTATCAGTGGACTAATAAAATATAGTGGCTCTATTCCAGTTTTGGCAGCATGTAATGGCAGCGTGTAATTTTAGAAAATAATTATACTATGGAATGCTTATAGAAATGATGTGGTAGGGGGAAGAATAAGATTTTACCTCCAACTTTAAGTTGGCTAAAATTTCTGATTTTCAGGATTTACATTTCTGTTGTCCAAAACATTGTTGTAGCTACAGCATAAAATTCTAACTGCTAATTTGTAAAAGCATGGTTTATTCTATAATTTAACACTCCACCTCCATTATAGTGACATCTACAAAATTTAATTATGTTTTTCTCTTACTGAGATAAGGAAAAATCATTTGGTTTGCTTCTGTCTTTTTGTAGTTACAGGCCTATAACTTTATTGGTATCACAGAAGACTGTTGGGATGGCTCTTATAACTGGAGTGTTGCACTGTGAGGAATATAGGAAATACAGAGTTGAAATACAAGGAGGGAGAGTTGCCCCATTTGTGACAGAGCATCTGGAGTAGATGGAGTTCTGCCTGAGGATGGAAGAGGAGCTGTGGGCACATTCATGGGTTAGGACTGAACAGAGAATGGGTAAAGGTGACATTATAGTGAGTGTCTAGTATAAACCACTTGATCGGGAAGAATGAACAGATAAAGCCCTCTACAGACAGACAGTAACAACCTGACATTCACAGACCCTCATCTTCATGGGAGACTTCAAACACCCAGATATCTGCTGGAGGGTCAACATGCAGGGCATAAGCAATCCAGGTTCCTGGAGTGAATTTGTGATAAATATCCTCCTCCAAGTGATAGATGAGCCAAGGAGAAGAGGTGCTCTACTGGACCTCATACTGATCAACGAGGAGAGGCTTGTTGGGGATGTGAAGGTCAAAGGCAACCTTGACTGCAGTGCCCATGAAGTGGTGGAGTTCAGGATACTGAAAGTGAAGAGGAGGGCAAAAAGCAAGCTCACAACCCTGGGCTTCAGGAGAGAAGACTTTGGCTTTTTTAAAGATGTGTTCGGAAAAGTCCCACACCATGAAAACCTGGAGGTCCTTGGAGGACCCAAGCAAGCTGGTTAATATTCAAGAATGACATCTTCCAAGCTCAAGAGGGCTTCTTCCCAATGAATATGACATCAGGCAAAAAATGCCAGGAGGCCTGTGTGGATGAACAAAAAGCTTGTGGCCAAACTCAAACACAAAAAGGGTGGAAGCAAGGATGGCTAAGCTGTGAGAATACAGAAACATTCTCTAACATTCTAGGAATGAAATTAGGAAATCCAAAGCCCAAATGGCCAGGGTTGTCAAAGACAACAAGGAAGACTGTAACAACTACATGGGCAACAAAACGAAGATCAAGAAAAATGTGGGCCAATTATTTAACAAGACAGGGGACCTGGTTGCAAAGGATACAAAAAAAGCCTTCTTTGCCTCAGTCTTTACTGTCAAAAGGAGTCTTCAGGAATCCCAGGTCCCAGACAACTAGGAAAAAGGCTGGAGCAAGGAATAAGAGGAAGTGATGGAAGAGGATCAAGACAGGGAATACTTAAGCAATCTGTATGTATATAAGTTCATGGGCCCTGATGGGATGTGCCCATGAGTACTGAGGAATCTCACAGATGTCATTGCAAGGCCACTTTCAACAATTTTTGATCAATTATGGAGACTGGGAAAAAGACTGTAGGAAAGCAAATGTCACTCCTATCTTCAAGAAGGGCAAGTAGAAGGACCCAGGGGACTACAGGCCGGTCAGTCTGACCTCAGTGCTAGGAAAGTGATAGAGCAGGTAATCCTGGAAACTATTTCCACGAATGACAAGATAATCATCAGGTGTAGTCAGCCTGGCTTTGATAAAACTTCTATGATGAAATGGCTGGCCTGGTAGATGAGGGATAGCACTGGATATTGTCTACCTGAACTTCAGTAAGGCTTTTCACACTGTGCTTCATAAGATCTTCATTGGAATCAGTCCAGCTACTCTGAAGCTTAGAGGAGACAATCCTCAGACAAGCTGTTAATGCATGGTATGGATTAGCAGACAGTGAGGTGGGTTGAAAGCTGGCCCAGAAAGTGGTGATCGGTGACTTGAAGTCTAATTGGAGGCCAGTAACTAGCAGTGTACCCCAATGGTCAATACTAGGTTCAGTCCTGTTTACCATATTCATTAACGATCTGGATGATGAGGCAGAGTGTAACCTCAGCAAGTTTGAAGATGACACCAAAATGGGAGGAGTAGCCAGAGGGTCATGATGCCATCTAAAAGGACTTTATCAGGCTGGGGAAATGGACTGACAGGAACCTCATGGGCTTCAATGAAAAGACATGTAATATCCTGCACCTGAGAAGGAGCAACTGCATACACTAACAAATGCTAGGGGCTGTTCAACTGGAAATGAGCTTGGCAGAAAAGAATCAAGGGGTTCTGATGGACACCAGCAATGTGCCCTTGTTGCAAAGAAGGCTGATGGTATCCTGGACTACAATAGAAAAAGTATTGCCATCAGGTCAAGAGAGGTGATCCTTCCCCTCTACTCATAACATGTGAGGCCACACCTGGAGTCCTGTGTCCATTTCTGGGCTCCTCAGTACAAGAGAGAGAAGGACATTGTGGAGACAGTCAAACAAAGGGCCACCAAGATGATTAAGGGACTGGAGCACTTGTCATACATAGAGAGGCTGAAGGAGCTGGGACTGTTTATCCTGGAGAAGTGAAAGCTCAGGGGGAATCCCATCAATGTATATAAATACCTGAAGGAAGGGTGTAAAGAGGGAGCCAGGCTTGTTTCTGGATTACATCATGCTATAAAATGTCAGGCTTAGCTATTCTCTCACATATCACTTCTAGAAAAATGCAGTTTAATTTCTTTTTCAGAATAGAGTACTAGATTTTGGGTCTGACCTACAGATCATTCTGAAAAGCTGTAGCCAACAGGAGAAAACACTGCAATGTAATTCTGTTTTTACATGGAAGTATATTGTGAATCATGTGACTCTCTACTTTTTCTTCCTTCTTTTTTTTTTTTTTCTTTTTATCCTGTGATTAACATACAAATAAAATCTCCACAATAATTTAAAGGCAAAAACAGGTATGTGAAAGTAATTATTGTTCTCCATGGTAATATTCACTGACACATTAGGAAAGAAATTGAAGACCTGACATTCTGTATAGGCTTATTTTGGTCTTCAGAAGGAAATTGAAAAAAGCGGTAATAAAGAACTTACTTTAGGAACTGAACTTAACTTTAAGATCACATATTTGCCTGCTTCTTTTTCAGAAGCTTAATGTATTGAGATAAAATTTTTAAATAGGTGTTTTTCATGGTGTTTTAAGCTTCAAACACTACTTACATCTTGAACAACTTAGGCAATGCTGTCTGAGTATTGTTTGAAAAACAACAAAACCCTTTCATCAGGCTGACAGTCTGGAAAAAAATGACAAATAACTTCTCTAGAGAGATTTTTTTTGAAATGCTGTGTTTTGATGGATAAAACTAAATGTTTTAGATTGAGGACACTTCTTGCTTAGAGGGACAGTGTCAACCTTAACGCTTCTTCTTAAATAAAGGCTTTACTTTGTTGCTAAAAACACCTTAGATACTCAGACTTGACTTCTCTTCACAGTTTTACTTTTTCTCTCACCAGTCTTGCAATATGATGCTTGTTTTAATGTTTGTCTTGTTTTGAAAGTGTGAGCAGACATGTCAGCAGTTTTTCTTTTTCCTGTTTAACTGCCCCAACAGGATAACAACATATTACTAATCATTGCATAGAGAACATTATCTTTGAATTCCTAGAGGGATTAAATTTCATATTCTTATAATGTCTTCCAGGATCGTTAATGTTACTTGGATAAATTATCTTTTGTTTTTTGAAGTAAATCAGATTGAAATTCAGTGCATGAATCCTTACTAGTACAGATATTACATGATGACGTGCTGCTCTAGGGTCCTCTCATCAGCTAGGAAAAGTGCCACTCTAGGAAACAGCAGCATCTTTATTTTCAAAAGTCCATCATTAGTTTATAAAGCATGCTACCAGCTTAGTCTCCAGTTCTACTGAACACTTTTTGGTGAATTTTCAGATACTCTAAGAAGGGGAAGGATGGTGTTGTTAATATTACAGGAGTTTGGATAGCTACATTCAAGCACTTGGTATTGCTACAGATGTTTTCTGTGATATTAAGCAAGTTCCTTTATCTCCATTCCACTCAGTTTCATGCCAGCAATATAAGACAACAGGATGTTGCTCCTTTATTAGATTGCTGTGGGGATATTGAAAGCCTAATCATGGCCTGGTGGTGAAATCACTCAGGCAGGAACAAAAGACTAGAAAGCCTGTTTCCTCAGTTAAACTTGTTTTCATTGAACTGTTGTTACAGAATTAATTAAGGGAAAGACCACAGCTCTCCAGCCGGCTGCAGGAGCTGAATCAGACTGCTCTGCCCATTAGGTCAAGCAACTGCTGTTGGTAATTTTCTACATTTCTTGTGCAATACCCCAAAGAGTAGATTTCCGTGTGTAGAAGTATCACCATTAATACCTTTATGTTTTAGTTTTACCCAGCTAGTCCAATTAGACTGCTTGAGCTAAAGACACCCACTTTTTGAGTTTCCTCTGTAACTTCATAAATAATTAATACACCAGCCACCTCTTAGGGGTTGACTATCTACATAGTTTGCATAATTGACAGAGAAAATGTGTTGTCTATTTGTTTTAATTCTGTACCTACTCATGGGCACAAAGAAATACCTGCAAAGTATTTTCACTATGTACAAGAGGAATAAAATGAAACATTTATATATATAAGAACTTATTTTTCATGAAGCCTTCAAATGTTTCTTTAATGAAAAAGAAATTAAGAAATAGTAGAAGAAATTTAAGAAATTATCAAATGAAGTGTGGTATTCAGGTCAACAGATACACCTACTTTCACCAGTATAAGCACATCAATTTATTTTTATACATTAAGATATACTTAAGACTGGGGTTTATATGGAGTATTTTGCAAGAAATTCCATTGCTGCAATTATGTGTTCTAGATATAATTACCAAGGAAAGAGTCGTCTTACCTGTATACCATGAGTTTATAATATTTTTTGCTTACTATTTAAGTATCCTTGCAATAAAATTTCTTATTTCAAAGATGTATGAAAAATCACCTCTGTTACATTAATGTTAATTTATTTGAGCTTTATTTTTATATAATAATTAATATTTCACTCTCTAGGAATTTCTAATTGAACATGTGGAAGTAAATATAGACTGGGTCTCACTAACACTAAACATGGTATCTTCTTTTAGCTTTAACACATGGTGAGTGAAATTCTGGTCCCATTCAAATGAACGAAAGAGTTCTTGTTGAGTTTATTATCATCAGGATTTCACCCAACATTTTTCTCTTACTTGCTGCATATAATAGATAGGTCTATTGTTTGCCAGTGGAAATACGAGCAGGGGCTGGAGGTCACTGCTAGAGCTCATCTTTCAGGCACACAGGCTTTGGGTGTAGTCCTGTATATTTCTGTGGGTTTATCTGGGGCTTTCTTCACACGTGTGGCAGCCAAGCAGAGGACGGTAACTTCTTCACCTGGTACTACTGTAAACAGAAGTGTTTAGATTAATGCTTCAGTTCAAAATACTTATGTTGCACATTTCTAAGGATGCATGTCTAGAACTATCCTTGTCTGCAAATACTTTGTGGGATAAACACCTGAAGCATGCACCTTTTCCCTGTGTTAATGGTTGTACCTGGACCGGAGTAGCCTGAAGCACTCTTCCAGGTTGGTCTCAAGATTCACTATGGCTCAACGGCTTTCAACCAGAGTGAGACTTAAGCACGCAGCGGTTCCTCTTGAGCTCTAATTTGCTCCATCTGGGCTGGCAGGAAGCCATGAACTGCTTCTGCATGTCTGAGTGATTAGAGGAAGAAGGACCCCAGGATGCAACAGGTGTGTTTCAGCAGGAATTACAGAGATTTAGCAAATGGGATGAATGCATATGAGAGTATGTCTTTGGAATACAAGGACATGCATTTGTCAGAGATTCAACCAATTTATAAAAAATATCTTAAAATAAAAATATAAGTATGCAAACTGTATTCAACCTTGTTTTTCGGTTGGTTGGTTGTGAGTTTTGTTGGTGTGCATGTGGGAGGTTTTATTTTGTTTATTTGTGGGTTTTTTTTTGTTTTGTATTGTTTTGTTTTTTCCAAGTATGCTTTTGTCTGCATTAAAAAAAAAAAAAAATTAAAAAAAAAATTGGAAGCTGAAACTTTTGTGTTTAGATGTCAGCTCAGGCATTCTGAACAGTGCAGTGAATAATCTTACTCATATTTATTAAACTATCAAATCCCTAGAAAAAACTTTGAGGTAAAAAGAATTGAGTCAGTTTCTCCTGTATTTGAAGGTAATTGCACTACATCTTGCCAAGACTAGAAAAATAATATAATTTGGAAGTTTACATAAGAATGTTTCATATACTGTGCTATTATACTTTCGACTTGGAAAATAGATTATTTATAGTGCAGAAACTCTATAATAAGATGAATCCTCCGGGATTTCTTTTTTTTTTTTTTTGAGTCAGATTTTATAGAGAACGGACCAAAGGTAAATCTGTTATCACTGCTTTAAAAGAAATGCACAGCAACTTGATAAGTCAAGGGACTGGGAAGTCTCCACGTCTATATCCTGCTGCCTGTACTTTGCCTGGTACATTTGTGATGCTTATTAGCAAATATAAACTTATATGGAGTATAAATAAATAACCAGCATTAGTATCTTGTTCCCATTCAAAATTTACTGTAGAAATATTACTGAATTATTTCAGTAAAACACTGTATGGTAACATGAGACTTGCCAGAAAGATTCTACATAGCAATATTATCTTTGCTTATATAGTTCTGTTTAGAATAGAAATATTATTTGAAGATAGGTGAAAAAGTTTGACAAAATCACGAGAGCTTTAGTTTGATTTTTATAGTAACTCTTACTTTAGTTTGTGGACATTACACTGTTAGAACTATTAGAGAATTCTAAGCTGCACCACCCTTTTATTTGGTCTTGTGTATCTCCTCAGCAGCCCTTAACCATGACCAAATATTAATTATCAACACTCTATGTAACTCATTGCCAAACGTTTTGAAACATATCTTAACATCTCCTTGAAATGGCAGTTGCTTTAGAAAACTTGTGTTTAAAAAAAAGAAAAAAGATATTCTGACTGTTTCTCTCAGCTTTAGAGCACAGTGAAATGTATCCATTTTTGAAGAAAACCCAAACAAGGAGGTTTCCTTCTTTCTCCTACCAAAAAGGCAGTTATTTGTTTTATTGAAAGGACTTTTCATTATAAATTGCTCTTATTAAAAATCTAGGGTTTTTTTTTTCAGCCAAAATTCTACCATTCTTCCAATCACTTACAGCTAATGTAATTGCCACAAAAAGAAAGCTTTTCTTCTGAGTAGTTCTATATAATCAAATAAAACGGGTCATATTCATAAATTTTGCATAGGTGCTGCCACAGTACTGCACATCAAGGGAGGTGTAACACATTGCTGGGTTGCTAAAGCACCTCTCAAAAGCAGGAAAAATCTCCTCAAATGTAACGTCCCTTGGCAACTAGTATGATATCAAAACTTGTTTGAATATTTTGAAATGCCTACAAACTCAAACTGGGTTATTGCAACCTAATTTGAGGTTAATGTTTCTGATGGGTTATGAGCCCATTTCCTGAGAAATGCTGATAAAAAGATTCCTGCTTACACAGAGCAACATAAAATTACACAACCTATAAAAATACTTGAAGCTATCTTTACCTTTAAAAGGAGCTTTTGTTCCTGAAATGAAAAAATGCAGAGAAAGAAGGAATGATAGGGAGATATGAATTTCTCTTTTTATTCTTTATATAAAGTAACAACAGAAGAATGATGTTTTTGTGAAACTCATTAACAGATTTGAAATTATATATGAGTACATATTTTAAGGACAAGGAGCAGCTTAGAATAATAAGTGGGGATGGCTGCTTGTTTCTGTAGCTGTTTTTGCACAAATTAAGTTAAAAAAAAGTTTAAACGTTTTACATTTTTCACAGGTTTGAACCTGCTTTTACCTTTTCTTTACATCCAGAAGGAGAGCTTTGTAGCTAAAAGTTGAAGCTGAAAAATAATCACATCATTCCAAGACAGGGGTGTTAAAGGAAATCCGCATACCAAGACTCATGATAAAATAGTAACAGTTAGCAATGCTAAAAAACCCGTAATATTTGGACTCTGATATAGGGTTTCTAGTATCTCAGACTGCCAGGCACTCTACTTCCATCTTCATCACTGTCAAGGCCTGAGAGGGGATTTGCAGTTTGGTTTTCATCAGCCCCACCACTGATTCATGTAGAAGTCATTGCTGAACGGCAACCAAATGGCAGGCAACACTAAACAGCTGCCTCAATAGATTTTCCAGTATAGGGGGTGAGAGAAAGTGAGAATTGAAATCTAGGTCTCCTGGATGCTGTGCTACTGAGTACCCCTTCTCCCTCTTCTCCCTGCCCCCTTCTGTTTTTTTTTTTTTTTTCTTTTTTTTTTACTAGAAGTTCACTGAAAGTTTGAAAGGCTTCAAGTGTGAGGTAAATATTACTAGGACACTTAGCTGCTTGTCAAACAATACACAGAACATAACAAATCTGCAGAGGCCCCACCATAGAATGGATTTTTTAGATGGGGCCAACGTGTTTTTATCACATGTAACATCTGAATGAGGAACTGCCTTCTACAAATATTTGATGCAAATGAGAGCATGCACTCACATGAGGAGTCCTGCTGATTTCAGGGAGACATCTTGCATGCATAATTATTTGCAGCATTGAGACTGGTCTGCAGCCAGTAAAGCTCAGCTGGAAGCTTGTCAAAGTCAGTTCTAAATTTATGTAGCATAGGAATCAATCTGTGCATATTCTCCATCTTTGCGTTTGGCTTGAGGTAGTGTTTGTAGCTGATTATTTTGAATAGTGGTAATAACATTCTTATTTCATCATTTTATTTAACCAAAGAAAGTCACATAGTATTGACAATTTCTTGTTGGTGTATTTTTGTTTAATATTTTTTTCTAAATATGCCTAAATATTTAACCTATTTATGCTTTAAGGATACTGTGTCAAAGTTAATGGAAAATTACAGCTTAAATGTTTTCGTACCACAAGTTGAGAGTTTCAGAAGTTCATGGGTACTTAGACCATCTCTGAACTGGAAAGGCACTGAGGTAGACTTACATACGGCAAAACCAGTACATGTCATACTCATTTTAACACTTTTACAGCTCTGACCCAGGTACCCACAGGACTACATGTTGAATTAATTCTTTTTTTTTTCTTTTTTTTTTTTTTTTGTGTGTGTGTGTGTGTGTGTGTGTGTGTGTGTGTGTGTGTGTGTAAACTGGTCTTGGAAAGGAAAGGATTGTAATTGAATGTACATGTTGAGGAGGATAAGAGTACCAGATGCCTGAAATTAAGTTTGTCTGTAACCTTCAAGGCACTATGCAGACTAACAAGATGTAGAAGAATTGCCACTAAATATGTTCCTGTTTGCTCAGATTTAAGAAGAACACTTAAAAAAAAGTTCATATAAGGGATCCCTATTTGTTGAAAATAATACAATTTGTGCATACACATTCATGCTGTGTATTTAGTGCTTGAGGAAAGCACCTAAGTGGAATACTTTTCTTTCCCTTTATATTAATATTTAATTAAAAGCTCAAGAAGATCACATTTTGACAGATACTCTTTTAGCCATAGGAAAAATACATCTGCAATAACACTTTCCTTGTTTGATCTCTTTTTTTTGGGTCAACTTACACAGACACACATACTGTATTCTGTGATAGGGACACAATGCTATTAGTAAGTTTTCATGCCTGGGGTCAGGGAAATTGTATCATACTTGCTTTTGACTTCAGATCAAGAACTGTAGCTGTAACATGAAAAAAAGTAAAAGTAGAGAAAAAGGCTTTGAAGGCTTGAAATGATAAATTCTTAAGTCTGACTTGTCAAAGTGGTTTCTTGTTCACAGTAGCATTTGCTGCCTTGCTAATGATCGTCAGGTTGGGACATATCCAGCCACTGTATCTACTCATAGGGAAGTTTGAAACTTCACAATAAACTGCTTTAGTAAGACTTCTAGGGGAAAACAAACAAACAAACAAACAAACAAAAAACCCCACCAGCATTATGAGATGCAGAACTTTTTATTTAAACAGTGATTTCTAAGTCAAATAATATTATCTGAGTTTTCAACTTATGGCACAGTCAAAATTCCCACTGAAATAAAACTCTTTTGGGATCTAACAATCACAATGTTTCAAGTTTTATGTGTATTTATATTCAAAACACTGTAAAAGAAGGGAAAATTCTATGTATTCTTACCTTACAACTATGTAGGCAAAATAGTGTCTTTTGTGTTCATAATGTACAGACACCATAATTCAGAGACTCAAGCAGAGAGAAAGGCCTGATTTAAAAAAAAAATTAAAGACTATATGGTGAATCTCAAAAGTACCTTAATAATTCACCCTTCTGTTTGTTTCTAATGAATTATTGTTCTAGAGGCCAAATTTCCTGTCAATAATTGATGGACTTTTTGAATATAATCATTCCATAAGAAAAATGGGTCTCTGATGCAGGAAAATGTAGAGACATCTGGAAATGAAGATTATTGTTACTGATTCACAGTGTTAAATATAAATATTAGTGTAAGACTGATGTCTCCTAACATTAATACTAGCACAAATGTTTCCTCTATTGATGTAGTCTCATCTCAGCTTAGGCAATGAATAAAAGTTGAATATACTTGTACTCTTGAAAATTTTTGTCCTGATATCAATAAATGTGATGGATAGCTGAGGAAATGTAGTATTACCTTGGTAAATCTGTCCAGTAGCATTGAGATTTAGGCAGTACATAATGATGATTTTTAATCAGATCCAGATGTGATCAAGCTTAAACTATATATTTTCAGGTGTATCAAGGGTTTTATAAATATATATATATATATATATATATATATATATATATATATATATATATATATTAGTGGGGAAAACAAAACAAGAAATAATAATAAAAAGAAAAATATAATATGCTTTGTAAAACAGTTTTGGGTATTATATTGAGGAATATCCAGTGTGAAAATTATCAACTACATATGACAGCAGCATCCAAACTTCTTTCTTAGTGGCCTAGATAGCATCCTGTGCATTTGCACAAAGACCATGCACCTCTAAGCCTACACCTGCCATGTGACTAGACATTGCTGTCCATATGCATCATGCATAAGCTCTACAAATTTAGGACAACTAATGTGTCCCCAAAGGATTGTATCTACTGCATAAGCACTGCTCAGTGTTTATCTTCTTTTACTAGACCTTTACCCACTGGTGTCAGCTTGGAAGACTTTTTGGAAGAGAATGTTCCATATTTATTCTGGTTGAGCATTTCCACTTTTAAATGCTCATTTTTTTCTGTGTGCCTACTAAGTAAGCAAGTAAGTAGTTTGCACATGCAAGTGCTCTTTAGCATATTTTCTATCCTGTTCTCAAACTTGAGTTGCAGAGATACTATGTCAGAATTAAGCTTAGTCTCCAATCCTGTCTGTCTGCAAACTGAGACCAGCAGAAAGCATAATAGGTAGGTCGAGAGGAAAAACTACTACTGGTACTTCAACTTAAAAAAAAAAAAAAAAAAGGCAAGCCACATACTTTGTAGCGAAGTTTTATTGCAGATAACTCACATCAGTTTGAATAGGTAACAAAAAGATCTGTTCTTCAGCACAAATTGGCAGAATCAAGTCCTTTTGCTATCCCAGTGGAGTCTCAATTCTAATATCTATGTAACAGTACAGCAGTACTTATAATGCAATGTGATTCATATCAGCACAAGGATATCTAGCAATTTTTTTGTCAAAAACAAATACTGAAAGCCCTGATTCAGTCAGCTGAGTTTCTTTCTGAATAATTCACCGTGTCCCGCTCCTGTCAGGGAAATGTCATAGACCCAACTGCAGTGTAACTTTAACCACATGTATGCATGGGATACAGCCTGCTACATTTTTTCCTCGTAACTCAATTATTTCCCCTACCCTAAGCTACACCTGAACTTTCTCTATGTAGAGTACAAAAAATTAATATATTTTAGCCAAAGGTTACATTTGCAATAATCAGAGAAAGGCAAGGATATTTTCTTAAAGGTAAAAACAAATTATTACCTTCAGTTCTTGTGATTTATGCCTCTTCTTTGTTTATTATCACAGCCATTTTTGTGTAGTGCAACATTCATGCAAACAATCTGTGGAGAAAAACAAAACAAAATAACAATGGGTTTCAAGTGGCTTTGGGAAAGATTTTTGAAAATATCAGGGGAGAGCGAACTCTAAATGCCATGGAAAATTTATAGGGATATAATTAAAAACAACAACCAACAACAACAAAACAAAACAACAGCAACCACAAACACACAAAGAAAACCCACTTCATTCTAGAGAGGAAAGAAGCTTGTGATAATCCAGGTTTTAACAAGCTGGGATTTCTTTTATTAAATTTGATTTTGAGATGGAATTGAGGGAAGGCATTCATGTATTATCTTAGAAACCCTAGTTATGGGAAGTTCAAACTGTAACTTCACAGATGAAAATCAGTCTGAGCTATTTATCTTGTTTCTAAGAGACTCATAAGCTTCACCTTCCCTGTTTCTAGAGAAAGCCTTTGCACCAGTCTGTGTTTCTGTCTCTACTGCTTTTCCACCACAGATGTTAAAGACTCCAACTTCAAAATCCTTGTGGCTTTTTAGGCAGTTAGATCCAGTAGACAGCAAAGCAAGAGGAAAGACAGGCTGTAGCATCATTGTTAAATACACCACAAAGCATATCCCTGACATTTAGGCCAATGGATGCAGCAGATCAGCTGTTTCCACTTTGTGCAACATTTCTACCCAGATTGTCGCTTCTGCTGCTCTCTGAGGGTATTATGCCCACTGGATGTCATGTGTGTTACAATAACACAGCTGAATTGTATCCTGTTAGAGTAATGCTTTTATACAGGAAAAGCAAAATAATACATTGCTTGCTCTGAGTGCTATGACAGCAGAGAGGGTTTCTGTCAAAATGCTGTAGAAAAGGAGGAGCCAAGGTTAGTGCAGTCTTGTCTGCATTGTCTTTCTCAGAGTGATCCCCACATCCTTAAATTTCAAACAGGATTTCTTTTAGAAACAGCTACGTGTTGCAATCAAAAAGAGAGTCAGGTACAGAAGGTAGATTTGTGCAAGAGAGGTACTCAAGGAATCAGAATCCAGGAGTGAAAAGGGGACTAAACTTTTGGAAGGGGAGATGTGCACTTTAAACACCTATAGCTAACAGAACTCTAGTTTTGTAGTTGTTGCCATTTCTCTCTCACAGATAGTCAGCTTAAATAACATTTCAGAAAAAACAATGAGCTGTCTGTGTTACTGTTTAAGATTTTATTCTGTACATGAAGTACATCAAGACAAAAAGCCCGAAGGTAGTATTTGAAATTCTACCTACATGGGTTGTGACAAAGACATATGACAGTGAGGTTTTTCACACCTTGTTAACATCTAAGAGATAACAATTAATGGCAAAATAGTCAAGGATGAGCATCTGAATATCTTACTGTGGGTACAATGCAAAGATACTACTGATATAGGAGTAAGCTGATAGAATTGGTAAGCCCGGAAAAATAGCATAGCATAGCATAGCATAGCATAGCATAGCATAGCATAGCATAGCATAGCATAGCATAGCATAGCATAGCATGGAATGGAATGACATGGAATGGCATGCAATGGAATGGCATGGAATGGCGTGGAATGGAATGGCGTGGAATAGAATAGAATAGAATAGAATAGAATAGAATAGAATAGAATAGAATAGAATAGAATAGAATAGAAAAGAAATAACCTACAGTGGTCATCTAGTCCAGCTGAATAAATATAGTCCAGCTGCTTAGATGAAGAAGAACAATGCCAAAAGGTGCATTCAACTTCCTTTGGTATGGATGAAGGTGGAACAAGATCACATTTGTTAGCGTTGGAAGATAAAAGATCATAAAAAAACAAAACACAGGACGATGAACTAAAAAAACCCTATCCTACAGATGTTATATAAACCTTAGGTACTTATATTGATGCACATATTATTGCTCATTATTTAGATGTATTTCGTGAGGAATACTTTATTGTTATCACTTAATTCACAAGAATTTGCAAATATTTTGAAAACTTTAAAATTTGGACTTTGCCAAAACAAAAACTGAAGCAGTATACTCCAACTGGCATGAGGATTTTCTTAAATAAGAAAAGGAGGACATATGATTCCAAATACCAGTTTTATTTATTTCTCTCTTCAGTATAGGCCACAAATGTCATATAAGCCCATCCATAGCAAAAAAGAACCACTCAAGGATTTTAAATATTTAACCTATTTCTGTAATTCATAAGAGAACCAAAATTTACCTATGAAATGTTGTTCATCCAAATATAGGAGAAACACTTTTCTTGAATGGGATTGAAGTATTAACTATCTTTAAGGATCAGCCTGGACTAGTTTTAAATGCAGATCTGCAGTCTAGTACAGACGCCACAAAGTGGAGATATCAAAACAAATGACTTATGTAAGGAATTATAAAGATTATTTTTTTTTCCTCCTCACATATCTTTCTGACTGTTTATGCACTTTTTTCCTTTCTAAGTTCAAAATAATGTGGATGATTAATATCCTCTCTCTGCGAATAAGGGAGATTTTTTGCAAACAGAAATAGTATAATATATAAAAAAAACCCAAACAAACAAAAAAACAAACAAAAAAAACCTCAGCAACTTTGAGCTGTTATGAAGGTGTAAAATGATAAAAACATGTAATATAGAGATCCTCAAATGGCATCTGAAAAGCAGCATTATAAAATTTTATGGTTTGTTTCCTTCTGAATTTTCACCCATGTTTTCTTAATGGTTATTTAAAAAGCACGTTTGGAAGTCTCATCACTTAGCATCATGTTCTAAGGCAATCAAGATAAAACTCATCTTTTTATAAGTTTATGTTAGTTAGTAGTCATCTAATATGCTCCTAATTGCACGACAATACATGTTTAAGAATGTATTTTCCCCTGAAATGACCTTTAGGATACTCTGGGTGTGTGTACACTCACACATATCTATTATTCATGTCCTGGAGCACAGCTCAATGTAGAAGATCAGGGATGCCATGACAGTTCTCACTACCTGCAGCATTTCAGCAATAGAAAGAACTGAAATTCTAAGTAAGGCATACAAAGCCTTCAAACTACAGCCCAATTCAACCTTTCAAAAAGAGGAAAAGATTCTTTTTTTTTTTTTTTTTCCCTTAAGGTTCAAAATAAGTACATGATAGCCAGTTTACCTTTAGATCTCCAGAAATCATAGCTGACCCATACTGTTTGACTTCCTTCGGCATTAGCTTTGTTAAAGCATCTCTTTTTATTTCAGTGAAACAACAGAAAAGGTTTTAAAGAGGTCTGCCTGTACTCAAGTTTTGATTTTTATACCACAATGAAAATATTGTTAACTGATTATATGAGCAGAAAACTAGTAGGCATAATGTATATTTCTTAGTTTCTGACTTCTGTTTTATTAAATTACTACCTGAAGAACATTACAGTAGTGACTTACTAGTCCCTGTTAAAGTAATCAGATACACCCCTGCTGATATAGAATAAGTCCCTAAATAGCTAAAGTTCAGCCTACACAACAGAAAGTTAAGCCTAAATATTTCCAAAAGTGACTATAGATTAGTAGTATTACATCTTTCTCCTTTCTGTTTTTGTTTGTTTGTTCATTTGTGTGGGGTTTTTTTGTTTTTGTTTGTTTCCTTGGTTTTGTTTATCTGTTTGTTTTGGTTGTGTTTTTCTGTTGTTCTTTTGGTTTTGTTTTTTTTACCTCCTAGGACTCACATTTACCCTCTGGTCATTGATATTTTTGAGGCTGCCATAAAAGATACTAAGATGCTTTAAGATACATCAAGTTCAGATCTTTAAAAATATGTGTTTTCTAACAGGTGCTCAGTACGTATCTAGTTGCATATTTATACATATGTCACACCTTTCTCACATATGGAGAAAGGAGTGATCCAGCAGTGTCAGAGGAAGTCTGTACTTATATTGTAAGCCAGCAAATAGATCCATACCTAAATAATGTACAGGAGAAACCACAAACAGTTCTGAAAGCCTGTTTCTTATATAATTTAAAGAAAATAAAGTTGGAGGGCAGACTCATAAATTAAAACCATGTGTTTAAAAAGTCAGGGGAAACAAAGAAACTGTATTTACATTCCCCTTATTGCGTCACGTCTCTTTTGCTTTGTTGTGAATAATTTCACATGACAATGAAAGGGACAATGAACATGAAAAGCTTTCAAGTTACTATACAGAAAACAAAGCAAATACCACTGGCAAAAATACACATTGGGATGATTGCTCACTGCATTTTGCAAACACCAAGTATAAAAAATGAGTACACTGTAACTGTTTTTCAAGTTTTATTTTTATAAAGTTCTAAAGATAAAAAAGCCTTTGGAAACTTGTAGTTGCTTTAACAAACAAGTATTGTAAAATTTAGTATGTGAAGGAGCAGAAAAGAGAAGTTAATTTTGTCTTCACATATTTGTCATGGCCAAAGTAACTCATTTCAGGTTCTGGACTTGGAATTGTTTTTCCTCCTTCTTTTAAAAAATCCCTTAATATTTCTTAAACTGAGAACACTTTTTTTTTTTTTTTTTTTTAAATTTTATTTCCTATAGCATGTGTGCTTATACGTTACCAGAATCCAGTTTGTTATCCAGAAAAATGATATTACATTGCTTCTACCCCACTGATAATTTATGATTCTTGCCCTGAAAAAAAGCAAGCATGTGAGCCCATTGAGTAGCTAAGATGATACATTTTGACTTATCTATTGAGAAAAAAATGATTAAATAGTGTTTGGTTATTGGTAGCTTGGAGATATTGGGTTACTCTAAAGATTGTTTTGTGAATTATTATTTTGAAATAGCTGCTGAAGACTCCATTTGTTTTCATTTTCACATGCACACATACATTCAAGTGAAGTTAGATGAAAGCTGATGTTAAAATTAGCAGTAGCCAAAGGGCATTATTGTAATTACTAGACCATTTAAAATATATCAGTATCATGTCTAATATAATAAAAGTAGAGTCATAACTGTAACACAAGTAAGAACAAGAGACTATGCAAAAGGTTGTCAGATTCTGTTAGCTGAAATCAGAGCTAAAATAAACGCATTGTCTGTATGATTATGGCCACCACTGCTTACCAGAAAATCTTCTGCAGAAAGTTCTGACTCTATTGTTTTTTCTTCTTGTTTTCTTGTATTTTGTTTTTCCGAAAGAGGTGAATTTATTGAAATATGGAAACATAACCTCCTCTTTAAAACAAATTAATAGGTAACAGGGAAGCAAGTAAAAATCAAAATGTTAGATTTAGCAGAAATAAAAGTTTGTATCTGTTAGAATGCATCATAGAAATGGGCCTAATCTTTTATATTAGAATTATTAAGAATTAGTAAATTAAAGGGATTTCTTAAAAATTATTCTCTGCTTTAATAAGAACTGCTGACAGCAAAAGTTAAGCAACCTTTAAAATCGAATGAGTAATGAATGAGTGCATCAAGATTTTGGCACTTAAGGTACTTCTGAGGTTGTGAATTAATTTCTAAGCACTCAGATATTTGCAGGGACAGATAAGCAAACATGGTAACTCTGTCACTGTGGTTAGGAACAGGATGCAAGAGCCTAAACCAACTCCATAAAGAGTTCTTTCCACAAGGTTCTTTCCACACTGATGGCCAAAAACAAGGCCAGGACAGCAAATGTGCCAGTCTGAAGGACATAGGTGTTCTTCAGGGAGGAGGAGAGAGTAGGATACACAAAAGGTATTATGTAGCTTTTCTGTCAAAAGCTAAAAGCAACAAATAGATATACCTCATTATTAGGTAATGGTGTACACTGTTATTCATTCTGGTAGTCCAGTCCTCTGTTAGCTGGACAGCTGAGTGTAGCCAGGTGGCTGTTTCTAGACTTCGGTTGCTTGACAGCATGTGTGGCAGCACTGATGAGCTTCCTCTAAGCTATGTCTGTTTTGGTCTTCTGAGATTGAAATGCCCCAAATCAAAGAATATTTTAAGTTATTATCTTGATATTTTTATGGCTTGGAGGGCTTTAGATTTGTCTTTTTAGGTTCCCATTTTGTTTTTCTTTTTGATATGGAAAAATATTTTTGTACCTAAGTAAAGCTGCCTTTGCAACAAACATGTGAAGTTCCCTGAAAGGTATCAACACAGTGGTAAAACATTTTCTTCCACTCAATTATTGCACAAGGGAGGCGTTTAGTTCAGAATGTTCAACAGCTCCAAAGAGAAAAGACATCTGGTTTCAATTCACAGAAGCCTAGGGCAACTAAAAAAATCCTTCTAAAACCACATTGAAGCAGGAGGAGGAGGTGTTTGTTTCCAAGACAACAAATAAAACTCATCCATTGTACAGAGACTTAACAAAAAAGATATAACCATTTAAAAAATTGAAGTAATTAAGGAACATCCAAGGCAGGGAAAAGGAATAAAGGCAAAGACTCTGGTAGGCTGCTTTTGTGAAGGTGGTGTGGATGTCTCCAGTCCTCTTTATAGAGAGAGAGAGACAGATGTATTATAGTAAAGACTGGCCTTATGTAAATACCTGGAGATCACAAAATGTTTTAACTACACCACATTGCTATACCTTACTGACTATTCAGACATACCATTCAGGTGTTTTTGAAATACCTTCATTCTGTATACAAACATCCCTTAGTCTAGTATTCTCTTTCTACTACTGACTTCTGTAAAAACACCTTCATATTCCCAACTATTCAATGACAAGTTGTACAACAATGTTTCTTTGATTGCAGTGGTCAACATTTTTGTGGTATCAGCAGAAAAAAAACATTTCTTTCATTTTGTCTCAATTCATGTTACTGCAGCCTTCTTACTTGCTTGATATAGACCCTTTATTAAAAAAAAAATAAAATATGTATATATATATAGAGAGAGAGAGAGCCCTTTGGTTAAGTAGAAATATCAGAAGCTTAAATTCATAGCCACTATTTTCCTGTTTTGTTTTTTTTTGTTTTTTTTTTTTTAATTGTTAGATAATTTATTTTTATGACAAAGAATTTAAGACCACAAAACAGATTTCATGTATAGCAGTAATTACTATTTTTCCTTACTTTGTTTATTTAGTCATATGGTTTCCAATCAATTACTGCCTTCCAACTTTTTATTATGATTGCTCCTTCCAGACCACCTTAATTCAGAAAAAAACATTTTTTTTTTTTTTAAATAAATTACAATCTGCTATTTATCTGTTTAGACTTATATACAATTGTCAAACACACTGGAAAAATCAAATGTACTTAAAGCAATTTCTGTGATTCACTAATGGAGTCTTTCTCCTGATGGGAAGTGTTTGCTGAAATACAGAACATTTACATAAAAAAAAAAAAAAATGCTGGGCAGAATACACTCCCTCATCTCCTGCAAAATGTGTTTTCATGTGCTCAAGGAATACAGGACAGTAGGATGAACTTCAGAGACATATTATACATGAGACATGAACATCTTAATAGAAAGCATAAAGGAAGGGAGAGAGAAAATTGCACTGTTCAGTTCTCAAAAGGAATGAGTTAGAACTTGCATCTACTGTCCTTATTTTGCACTGGGGTGAAAAACTGGAAGATTAGGAAGCTATAATTTCTAGTTATTCTCTGTCTTTGATGTACCATGTCCAAGTCAAGTGAAGAATGTACCAATATAGAATTTCTAAACCCTGGTGCTGAGGCTGTCAGGCACTAAAATTGAATTATCTAGTACAAACCAGATGTTCTATCACCTTAAATATTTACTATTTACTTTCAGAAACAGTAAAAAAGCTGACAAGAAAGATCTTAAATCTAAAATAAGAGGAAGAGAAAGACAAAAACATTCAGAAAAAAAATGTTGTAACTATAAGTAAAACTGAGCAAAACAGAGTGAGAAGCATTGAAAAGCCTAACTAACAAAAATACCACAAGGCATTGATTAATATTTAACAAAGTAGAGTATCTTTTAGCTATTTATTGTTCTATTTATGAAAGTATAAGCCTATAAAGCACATAAGAATACTTCTCTCACTGGGAATTCAATATGTAGAAAGTGTGTGAGATCACGGTCAAACTGAAATCATCTAGAGGATATAAAGACATAGTTCTAAACTCAGATTCACTAAAGACCTCTAAATTAGGGTTCTGGGTTGATGATGCAATTTAAAAAGAAATCTAGGCATTGCAAAATGAGTTTTTAGAAAATGCTTAAAATGAAGGGATCTTCAGTTCAGAATGCTTTTGATGCTGACTTAAGATACTGAGGATTGATGAGTGCTGAATGTCTACTTGAAAAACGTATCACAAGAGCTTGGTTTTGCTCTTTCACCCAAGAAATGTATAAATCTCACAAGAGATTGTTAAGGACAACTGAAACTGGCAAACTGGAAGACCCAGTTGATTCTTCCCTCCTGGCTCCCTAGAAGCAATGCTACTGCTTTTCTCTGTCCTTGGATCCAGCCAGTAGCACAGCTGAGCATGTATTCCCAATAGACACGTGGACACACACAGAGTACAAACGCTCACATGCAACTAGTTTACATGAAAACTGGAGCTCTTCTCTGCATTTTCCCATGCATACTTTTCCCTGACCCACTTTGAACCCTCCCTTTCTCTGCCTCTGTCCCCTCCCAAATAAACAAATGCTGCTATATTTTACCAATTAGTCTTGGGGAAACCATTACTGTTTCCCAAGATATCTCAACTTTACATCATTGATGATGTTACCAAGGCATTGCTGGTTTGCTGAGATTCCTGTCCAGAAAAGGTCCCAATGCTCCCCTTGAAAATCAGCCATCTCTTGCATGGTTCCATCTGAATTATCTGTTCAGCAAAGTCTCACAGTGCTGTTTATAATGTCTGTTGGCTTCTTGCTATGTTATTTGCCATCTTCAGTCTCATGCCACACTCAGGAATTCCTCATAATCTCTTCTGTTATGTCTGCCTCTAGGTAGGTCTTAGGTATCTATCTACAACCTTAGCAACAATAATGTTAATATACTGTGGAAAAAGGACTACCTACTTATGTTTGTACAATAAATCAATGTTTGCATCATTCCTGACTACACAGCAAATTAGAGACCCAAGTTGAACTCCCAATAAAAATATCAAGAGACAGAAACTGAATTCTTCTGTCTTTCAAGAAAGCACCTTAGCTGAGAGACTGTTCCAGCTGCAAGACAGAGGAAAAGTTATTTGTTGTTCCTTCTGTTCTCATGCTCTCTAGCAAGCTGTTTCAGGTCCATCAGCTCAGACAGAAAACAAGGAAGGATATTACTTTCTGTCTTCTGGGACTGAGAAATCTCAGTCTTTCATTTAGCATTAATTTGATGTTTATGGGGGGGGGATAAAATGCAGAATCATAAAGCAAAAAAACAGACAATCTCATCCCTCCACCACTTCCCAGCATGATGTGGGTATACTTGAAAACCAAAAATTGTTTCCTACAGAGTTTAGTAATCACTGGAATTGTGTTCCTCTTACATAGCTTTCATTACTCTAAAACCTTGAACTCTTTACTGCACAGTGAAGAACATTTAATTGCACAATGAAGCAACTTCAGAAGAGCAGACAGCTCCCTTCTTTATGGTGATTCTCAAGTTTAACTCTGATTTAGTTACCAAACCATTTTTTGAAAATTAGGGCTTAAAAGATTTTAATCCCCTCAGTCACGAGAAGCAACAATTTGCCTGAAAAATATTTCATCCATTAGGTAACAATAGAATGGGAGACTAAGCCCAGCTGTGTATGAAAGAAACCAGTCACACTGTATTTTGGTGGACCTCAATTGTTTAGGCAAATATCAGGAGCGCTTTCACAATTTTTAGAATGAGTTTCTTGGACAGGACTAAAAGGTTGCAGAGCGCACTTAGGTTTATGCCAAGACGGTGATGACAACACGCTTAGCTCCATCAGGACTCAGAGCATCACTTCTGACTAACTCAAGGAATGCTTGAAAAATGTTACATTAATAAAACTTGTGGGGATGGGCAGGACCTGAATCAGGAATTTAGGTCACAATGTTAGACATAGTTATTTCCATTCCACCTAAGCCTTACTTCAGGTCTCTAAGACCTTCTCTGCAGCTTGTCATAAGGCTTATTGTAAAAGCTTGGATCTTTCTAATCTGCAAGTTCTACTCTTTGAAATGAACTAATTAATTTACTGAGATCTAAATTAAAACTGTAAATCAAATCTAAACTATTTGACCAAATAAATTTTGCAGAGTTATTTCAAATTTTGTTTCATTTGTGGCAAATAAAATAACAGAGTTCAATAAATGCATTATATAAAATAAACTGTTCTCTGCCTGGAGGAATAGAAACAATAATAAAAGACTTAAAAAGCCAGTGGCAAGTAACATCTGACAAGTCCCTTATAATTTCAGATTTCAAATACCAGAACAATACCAATAAAACATTTTTTTCCCTACTTTTTGGAGGGAAATGGAAATAATATTCTCAGGAATTTGGAAATTAATAAAAAAAAAAAAATTAAATTCAGTCTCATAGAAATATATATTCAATATTTCATGAAATATTATAAAATGGTATTATAAAATTCTTTTTTCTCACCTTCCAAAGAAAAGGAAAGAAAAGTTGGAATATAAATCTTATCAACTGGCATTGAAAATAGTTAATTTCAGTAAATATAACCCTGTTACTTTTAAGGTTCTCTAAAAGAAAAAAAAAAATCCTTTCCCCAAATGGAGATTAGATTATACTAATCCACATTTAACTGTCTAAGAGTTATTTTCTGTGGATTCTGCTGGACACTGCAACATGTAAATATCAACTTAAGTTTCTTGCCATTGTTTCCAACTTGCACTGACCACTTTTTCAGTTGATTTTAACTACCCATTTTTGAATCAATGCATGAATTATCAAGAGACACAAATGAGTGGAGGATGTGCAGAGAGACAGATACAGGTGCTGTGAACTTTCATTGACACCAAATATTTCATAAAGTCAATACACATGTTAAGTTTTCCATTTATACTTGCTTTACAGTGGGTAGATAGAACTGAACTTTCAGAAACTAGGACTTTTCACAGTTGTTTGGTAGAGATATGTGATCATATTTTAGGTATTTTAACTGAACCTTTAGAGTACCATTAGAGTACAGGGATTTCTGTTCTAAAAATACCTAACTCTTCAGAAACAGAGGTCAGAAACAGAAAAGGAACATGCAGAGTGAAGAATGAAAAACTGTTCAGAAGCAAGTGATCACTTTCCTGCATACTACTTTCCTAGGACCAGGTCTTTTCTAGCTATTGTTTTGCACAATATCAGCAGGAAAATACTGTAGTTTCATCTTCAGAAGTCTGAGAAAAAACAGTAGTTTTAAGTTTGCCCACTAAAACAGTACTATTGTGGCAAAATTTGCCCTTCTCCCACCATATTGAACAGTTCCAGATTATATTCTGTTAATATGAACAGTATAGTAGTATATACATTACTGTAATTTAGAACAATAATTCTAGTATCTAAAACATTTGATCTACAATACACTGCACAACTTTTTGTTTTAATCATACAAGGATTACTAAGGCAAACTTGGTTTTAAACCTTTTTCTTTTGTAAAATTGAGCATTATCTTTACTTTCATATTTTAGAAAGGTTTCTACTGCAAAACATATTTTATTTTGACTTATAAGAAGAATGTGATTTTTTTTTTTTTTTTTTTATTATGGATATTAGATGATGAAGACATTGTTACACTGGAGTGAATCCAGGGGACAACCACTAGGATGGTCCAGGGCTGGAGCATTTATCATTTGGGAAGAGACTGAGGCACCAGGGCTTTTTCAGCCCAGAGAAGAGGTCACTGTGGGAAACCTAACAGCAGTCCCCATAGCTGTCGGGAGGTCAGCAAGGACACAGAGCCAGGCTCTTCACAGTAGTGAGTGGCTGGAGGACAAAAGAATGTACATGTGAATTAAACAAGGGAAATTCAGACAGAATAACCTTTTTTTCTCTGTGGACAGTCAACTAATGGGACAGATTACTCAGACAGAATGTACTGTTTTGGTCCTCACACATTTTCCAGACCAAACTGGACACAGCCTTGGGCATCTTTGTCTTACCTCAAACCTGGTTCAACTTTGAGCAGGAGGCTGGACTAAAGCCTTCCCAAGGTCCTTCTCACCTGAATTATCTTATGATGCCCCTGTGACAATATGATTAACTTAATAGACAGGAAAAATATACTTTTACTGTTTCTTCTAAATTGTGTACGGAACAAACTGAAAATAATATAGGAACTTCCAAAGGCAAGTAAATTGCTCCTCGTGGGTAAAGTATGTCTTTTGTTCACTTCATTATTAATTTGTATTGATTGAAGTATTAGTAGTTCTTCATTTAAAGTGACAATTAGCACTTATGTTTATGTTATACATATTATTATATATTTAAAATACATTCCATATTAAATATATAACTATAAAATATATTAGAAAATATCTTTAATTGCAATTTTTTTACTGTCTTTTTTTTTTTTTTTCCTTCCTCACTTTTTCTTCTAGTATATATTCAGTTCTGACCCACTTTTGGGTTTATGCTTTTACTTTCTGTGATGTTCAAAGATCCAATAAAATGTGCAGCATAGTAATGGTTCCTCTGAATCCTGAAGCTCTACAGAAAATGCACTGTTGGGAAATGGATATCCTTAGTACCCAGTGTTACAGGAAGTCAAAGCAAAGAGGTCATGCTTGTTCCAAAGGATTTCTGTCTAAATACGTCACAGAAGACAATAGTTGCATTCAAACAGAAAAAAGGGAAATACAGGGAAATTGTACTGTTCATTTTCACCAGTACTGGCCTTTCGGAGAGACATCTTTGAGCCTACCTATTTGTAGTTTTTTTGGGGACATCTGAGTTTTATGTCTCTAAGGGAAGAGTACGGGTTGGTTTAGATGCTTTATTTATTTATTTTTTTTTTTTTCTTTTTTCAGAGAACATGTGTTTAAATGGATTTTTGTGTAATTCCATTTGTGCCCATAGCCTCTTGTCCTGTTACTGGATAACTCTGAGAACAGTCTGTCTCTGTCTTCTTCACACCCTCCTGTCATGCATTTACAGGTATTGCTGAGGTCTCCCTGAGCCTTTTCTCCCCCAGGCTGAACAAATCCCCACAGTGGGTAGGCCTTCTCGTGCGCAGCTGTTACACTCCATGTAAGTGGCAGTTCACAGCTCACTCAGACTCACCTGTGTGTCATGTACAAGCCACGGACATAAGAAATCTTCAGTAACATCTGTGAAACCTTACAATTTCTAAGCTGAACTTGGCAAAGTTATAACTTAGGTTACAAACAGAATACTGCTGATGAAATTATCGAGGACAAAGGTTATTTCAAACTGTATTGAGTTTGCATGGCAAGATTTTGATAGTGGAGGGAGCTGTGGGGGTGGCTTCTATGAGAAGACATCAGGAGCTATCCCCATGTCAGACAGAGCCAGTTTCATCTGACTCCAAGATGGACTCATCACTGGCCAAAGTTGAGCCAACAAGTGATGTTGATGGCACCTCTGTAATAACATAATTAAGAAAGGATAAAAAATGCTTTGTGCTAGCTTCAAGAGGACTGAGAAAATGTGAGAAACAACCCTACAGATACCAAGGAGGAGGTGTTCCAGGTGCTGAAGCAGAGAGTCCCCTGTAGCCTGTGGAGAAGACCATACTGAATCAGACTGTCCCAATGCTGCCTATGGAGGACCACAATGGAGTAGATACTCATCCTGCTGCCCAAGAATGACTCCACGTCAAAGCAGGTGAATGCACCCTGAATGGAACTGCAGCCCATAGAGAGCCTGTGCCAGAGCAGGATTCTGGCAGGAACTGAGGCCTATGTGGGACCCAAACTGGAGCAGTTTGTTCATGGAGGACTATTGAGAGGACCTATGCTGAATCAGTTATTGAAGCAAAGCCTTGTGGAAGGACGTACGTTGGAGCAGTTACTGAAGGACTGTATCCCATGGGAGGAACCGCATGGTGGAGTAGGGGATGAGCATCAGGAGGAAGGAGAGGCAGAAACAAAGAATTATGAACAGACTGCAACCCATTCTGCTGCTCTGCTTTGAGAAGAGCAAAGAGTTGAGAATGAAATCAAGACTGTGAAGAAGAAAAAAGTAGGATGAAAGTGGTTCTTGTTTTGTTTGCTGTTTGGTTTTGTTTTGTTTGTTTATTTCTCACTGTCCTAATCTGTTATTAATTGGCAATGGATTAAATACATTTCCCCAAGTTGAGTGTGTTTTGCCCATGATGGTAACTGGTGAGTGATCTCTGCCCTTACCTTGACCCAGGAGCTTTTCCATTGTATTTTCTCTTCCCATCCTGTTGAGAATGGGGAGTGACAAAGGAGCTTGGTGGACACCTGGTAGCCAGCCAAGGTCAACCCACCACACAAATCTACAATGGCTTAAACATTACAAGAAAGGCTGAGATTTCATATTGGATGGAAGTAAATTGATCTAGAGAAAAGACATGCAAGGAGTATAGCTCTGTTCATGTAATATTAGGTTGAGGAAGCAGAAAAGAAGAGCAAGAAGGAAAGAATCCTGAGAAACCCCATCTGAAAGCTGAAAAAAGTGACTAAGATTTCTAAAGGGAAGGAAAAATTTCATGTGGCTAACAGTTGGAGTGCATTGTATCTTCAAAAGAAATTAATCCAAATAAATAAAATGTTGCAGACAGACATCTGTGTGCTGGATTTCTGAGGTCTGTTTGAGAATTTTATAGCCTCCCAAAATTAACTTTAGAGGCTAATAGCATCAAGGCCCAGGACAAATGAGAAACCTTGTCCATAATTTTTTACTCGACACTTACAGGGTAGTAGAGAGCGAGCCTGTGACTCGGGGTAAACAAGTATTTGCTTAAGATCTTCTTCATAGGGAGTAATGCTTTTAATTGAACAAAAAATTACTTGAAGATGAGGTCCAAAGCTGAATTAAACATTAGCTTTCTCTTAAAATATATATTAAAATAATACCTTTTCGTGTGACTTCAAATTTCTTCCCTCAAAGGGAACAGAGCTAAAAAGTCCCTATGTATATATTTAATCTACCTAAAATGATGAGACTTAAAAAGTGTACTTTGTGTATTTGACTTCCAACATAGGGCTTTACTTAAGCATAGTTCTTTGCTATCAGTGTCTTGTAAAAATAATAATTATGGGTTTTTTTACAACTGTCTACACCAAATTTTCAGTACTAGCAATTTCTCCATATTTAAATTCATAGCATCCTATGTCTTCAGTAATGTTTGCAAAGTTAAATAAAATAGAGAAAATAATTAAAGAGAAAATTCTACAAATATTTGGGCTAAATTTCAATTAATTTATCTTTGTTCTCCTTTCATGAATATTTCAGTTACTTTGTTTAGAGGAACAACCATTCTTAATGAGCACATTTCTCAGTATTTGTGCTAGAAGTGTTTGTGTACTTATTTGGAAAGATGTCACTCCATATGACTCATAGTAGCCACAATACCTAAGCTATAATTACAGTCAAATTATAACTCCAACGAAAACTCTTTTTAAGCACTTTTTATTTAATATCTATTTATTTAGTTGAATTTACAATATGTTAGATTTTTTGTAACAACTGCATAACTTTCACTTGACTTTTTTTTTTTTAAAGAATGAATTCAGCAAGATGGCTTTTTGTTTAGACAAGCAAGGCACGTGGAGTTTAATATCCACATCTTAGCAGGCAGTAGAAATGGTGCCAGCAAAATCAGATAGGTTAATGATAAGCTTAAATACGTAAATGGATGGAACTTTAAGAGTATCTGTATTGCATTTAACACCATTTAGCTATGGAATAATATTTAAAAATTACACTGATTACTTAGGTATTAGTATATATTCTTAGGTTATGTCTGTTACATCTGTTCAGTACAGTGATCCGTTGTTTCTAAGTCTTGATTTAATGCTGTTAGATTCAATCAAAATTAATAGAAAATAAAAGTTTGATTCCAAAATACATTGTGTATGCGATGTAATCATAGTTTCAATTATTATAAGGGCAGAGGGGAAAAAAAGAAAAAAAAAAAAAAAAAAAAGGAATGATCTTTTTGTAAAGATATTTTTTTCAGAAGCCTACATTTAAAAATAGCAACAGAAACATTCACTGCCTTCTTTTTATTTTAGATTGCAGGATCAGGTCTGTTTCCATTACAACCTGTCAGTCTATTTATCCTTCAGTAGGGATAGGAAAGCACTGATGGGAGTGGGCATTAAATTAGAGAGGGAACACATATGGTGAAGATGCTGTCAAACACCAGCATATAGAGATTAAATAAATCCTTAATGAACCAAATCTGCCATCTCCAATTACTGCTCTCTCTTTCTTGACCCTGTCTCTTCACAGGCTCCCATGGGATCAGGATCTTACATGAAAAGAAATGACAACAGATAACTCATATTGCCTGATTGTGAAATGTATTTGTGGGTTTGTTTATTAAACAGAATAGCTAAAAATAGTTTGAAACTTTAAAACTTAAAAAATGTCACTGACATAAAATTAAGTTGTGTTTTACCATGGACCATCAAAAGCTGTCCAGGTACCACATACATGGATGGATGAAACTGCAGCAGTATAATTACCTACAGCTGTTTTAAGAAAGGAACATAAAGGTTCTGTTGCAACCTTCCTCTCCTTCTAGGTAACCAGGGTGACAAGGTATTTGTGATTATAGCATAGAAGTTGGGTTAAAAAATAAGAATTCCCTAAGAGATTCTGTTACAAAATTCTTAGGACATGTCTATGTCTTGTACATGCCACACAGGTGACTCCAAACAAGCTGCAAACTACCATTTAAATAGAAGAATTTAGTAGCCTTCATTTAGGAGAGTTTCTCTAAACTGCTTAGTGTATGAAAAACCACATCTACCTAAAATCAGAGGCAAAAAATCCTTTCCAAAAGCCTAAAACCATATAAGTGCTTGTGTCAAACATAGCTTCTTTGCTCTTTTGACTACAAAGAACACAAAAGAACCAATAAAATAGTAACCCTTCCCTTAAACTTCCTGACAAATCTATTAGTGCAAGAGTCCTAATAAAGAAAAGTTGTCAAGTAACAGAGGAATTTAAATGCCTGTCTTTTTCTGCAGTATCATCCTTCTGATGCTATCCTCTCAGCAGATTGTCCTGATCACCATAGCACCACCAAGTCAGAATTGGTGAAACCAGACTCCCATCCTATTGCTGAAGCCACATCATTGTCAAGTTATGAATGAAAAAGTAAAAGAGTCCCAAAAAATACAGAACAAAGGAAGTTTTTTACAGCTCACATTCAGTATTAAGGGGAACATTCAGGACACTGAAGTCATTTGAAAGGGAGAGAGGTAATTTGTTTTGCAGTACCTTTTCTCTAGAATATATAAATAATTAATAATAAAAGGATTTGTCTGGAGTGAAAAAAGAAACACCTATGTGGGAGATATTTCAGACTTTCAGTCCCAGTCCTCAAGTATGTGGTTGAAGTCCAGAATATCCTTAGTTTTGGAGAGATACATAGCCCTCTCAGACCTTTTAGATTTAAAGATGTTTAAGCCTCCCTTAGAGTGAATATGATCGTTGTCCTCATCCTCATTTCTAGATATGTCACTCAATTCACTCCCTCTGTGAGGAGATCCAGTTAAAGCTGAAGTTTTCAGGAGATGTTTGGACCTTCTGTTTTGATGCATAGGACAGAGACTGAATAAAGAGGGGCAAAAGGAGACTGGAAGCATGCAAAGCACCTTAGAACAATGAGACAGGAACTCAAATTGCTACTTCAAAAAATTCTAAAACTGCTGTAAACACTGATGTAATTGTGCATGTTTTCCAAGTAAAACTGGAATATTTGGGGAAAGGCATCATGTATCAGAAAAATATGAATAAATGTGTAAGTACATAATTAAAATAACTATCACCCTCATTGCATAGAATTTGACTTTCATTATGGCAGATCAGAATACAGATATATAAGATGAAAAAGCTGTTTTATTTTGCATCAGGCAGTTCTGTGTTAAACGTCCTTTCTTTGCCAAATTGTCTCAGTTGTTTGGAGAACTGTTGACAAAGATTCTGAAGCATTTATATATTGTCATAGACAAAATGATACTGTGCTCTGATATCAGTGATAGTACTATATTGTACCTTTATTCAGAAGGGATAGAATGTAGGCTGTCATAAGAGCCATTGCCAAAGTTTATTTTTTAAAAAGTAATTTTAATATACTGACCATGGTCTTGTGTATTTGTGCATACATATGTATTTGTGTAAATGTCCATCTTACTGAGGCTTCGTTACGTTTCTGAACCAGTTGAATCTTTTGCAGGAGCTGTTTCTGTCCATATGTTTGCATATGGCTGAACTCACCATTGACATTCAACAATTATAATGACCTGTCAGAAACTTTTTAAACAAGAAAGATATGACTGATTTTCCTCCTTTCCATTTTTTCATTTTAGACTGTTTATGAGGAAAGGAAATCTGACTGCTTGCTTGGCCATCCGACTGATTTGCTCTAGGGTACACTAGAAACAGCTCAAGGCTTCTTAGTAGTGCAGGTAAAATTTGGTTTTGAGGTGACAGCAAAATTAATTTGAGGAGAAAATGTAGTCTATTAGTATTTTGGAAGGTTAATGGCAGCAGGGAGAGACTTGCCAATGTCTGGAGCTGTTTTTTAGCAGGTCATGAATGAGGAAGAGACTCTGAAACAAAGTTAGAAGAGTTTCCAGGGAATTAAGGTGAAACTAGAGAGCTAGGAACAATCAACATGGCTTCCAGAGAGCTACAGCTTTATGGCATAAATCTATCTTTCTCCCCTCCTTTAGTCTTCTTCATGTCTTTTCTACTCTCCAACATTATTTCTTCCTTCCTGGGGATATGAGGCATAGATCTTCTCCTGTTCCACCTCCTTTTTTGGCAGATGATCTCCATCCATATCACAGAAAACCCTTTCCTTCATAATTCCCATCTCATTTCCCTATAAGCTCATTTCCCCCAATTTCTCCATGAGCTACCTTTACTCACCACATCTGCTTCCTCTGAAGCAGCCCCTGCACTTCTCCTCTGTGGCCATGCAGCAAGGAAAGGGAAGAACAGCATGACACTACAGTAGAGGCTGGGGTGCAGGAAAGAGCTTTGGGAAGCAGAGATTTCTCTGTCCCTTGCTGAGGCTTGGAGAGATAGAGGCAGTGAAATAAGACACACCTTGTGTCCTCAAATTCCTTTTAAATTGACAAAGAAGAGTAACTTCTGAGAAAGGGTTTCCAGAACATGGCAGTCACATATTCTATGTCTCATAGGAAATAGGAAAAATGAGCAGTTTGCTGTCCTGTAAGACTATTGTTCTCCTACTTTTAGAAATGGCCATTTTGAAAATGTTTTTATGAAATGTCACACTGGGTTTTTCTGTTAGATATGCATGAAAAATCACAGTGTTGTGATACAAGGAAATGACTTATTATTGTTTGAAAATGTTAAAATTTGCTATGCTTGTTCTATTTTATTCCTAGAATGCTTTGGAGTACCTGTGAATTAGGTTTGAATTTTGAAAATAGTGCCATTTAAGTAAGATTACACAGAAGTAAGTGAAATGAGAATTAAACAACGAACATATTAAGTTGCTTAATCAATAGTCCAGCAGTTTTCTCACTTTAGTACTATTAAGGTAAAAAGCCTTTGACTCAGTGTCATTACTAACCTACAGGCCACTCCTTTCTCCCTCCATATGTGTTTTTTTGTGCTGTATCTGCACTGACAAAGCATAATTTCACTGGCATTATATCTACTTTTTAATGGAGTTCTGACTAATAACAATTATCTGTCTATAGAAGCCTAAAAGCAATGCTTATAATTTGTCTTTCCTACTATTTGTCATCATTAAAGATACCACCAAATCCCGTAGACAATAGAATCTTAAGGGAGGAGTTTTTCAGTAAGAAATCCATGAAAATTCATTACAAAGCCATGCCCTCAGTGAACTGAAAGGTAAACAAGTGTTCAAGCAAAGTATCCCTGTATTTTTTATTCATTATTATTTCCTTGATATCTGTTTTGGCCACTGTATGAGGTAGGATAATAGTTTAGACTTTCCTTCTAACCCAGTAGGGTTGTTATTTTTTTGTTATGTCTTTATTTTGGGGGTGGTTTTTGCATGTGTGCGTGCTTGCTTTTGCAGGAGGGAGGGATAGAGCCAACATCTGTTGTGTTTACAATGAGCCTCTAGAGCTTTGTACTTCACAAGGTAAAGAAGTTTAATTTTCTTTGTCACCTTTGATTATAATGAGGCTTATCTGTGTAAGATACTATTTTAAATTATTTTTCCCTTATCTTTATGGTTTATATTAATGTTTTGGTTTTACTACCATAAAATAAAGTTTTCCAGTAGTAGTCTGACACCATTAAAAACTAGGGAATTCCAAGTTTACAATAACTTGTGTAACCTTAACTACGCTTCATTATACCTATAATTACCTTTTGTCTTTATATGATAACATGTAATTTCTTTCCCACATTCATTTTTTGTAACGTAATACAATGACTGCTTTTCCAGTCAGTTGCAGATGTGACATTTCTAGTGCCTCTGTATTTAAATAGCTATGCATATAAACATAATTTGGGCTTTTTGCAGTATTGTAAGCAGTAGGCTACCTGTCACAATCTTCCCTCAGTGAACAGCAGAAAGATCCTCCAGGAGGTCTTCCTAGGTCAGTGTCTGACACATTTGCTAAAGGTAACTTAGGAGGACATATTTGACTCATTCAATTTAGATATGTTACCAAGACACCTAAGTTAATTGCCATGATTCCTTGGGTTCCCTTTGTAATCAGTGAGTGTAAAGGACTAAAGTCTTCTCACTAAGACTCTAGAATTACTTAAGATGTGTCTGAATTTGTTTTTACGCTTGTGCACATACTGCTAAATTAGCTGAAGTTCATCCTTCTTCCCAACCCTTACTTGTCTGTATACTAAAACCACAGCATATCATCGCCTGTTGTTTTTCTCTCCCCAGGATCTGTACCGAAATTACACGTCAAAATAATTCATGAGGTTCATGATGGTAAAAGTAGAATGTCTGGGATTATGTCTCTGAAATACGTGAAGATTAAGTTGTATGAATAAGAAACTGAGAATAATAGAAACAATCACTTCCCACCTGGAAAGGAGTAAAATTGCTAGATCAGCAGCTAAAGACTGGAAAACCAAACTACTAGTACAAATAATGTTTCCTCAGAATTTTTATGAGTTCCTTAATCCTTACAGGATACATACATTTCTAAATGCAGAGGTTTTGATTAGAGCCAACCAGTGACAGGTACATTAGTGTCTGGAGAACAAAAAATATGAGTGTCATTCAGTCAGTATTCAGATTCTAACATTTGCTTAAGTTTAGTGGAGATGAAGGAGCTGTTAGACTTTTTCATGCTCCTCATCAGAAAGGACAGACTTTTTAATAGAAATGACACATTCCTACCCCCCTGCACATTGCACGATGCTGCAGTAAACATACAGAGTGATGATTCATGTTCCTCCCTTCGTGTCCCTGTGATGTTCTCCTGTCAGCTGCTCTGTTTAGCCACAGGAATGTCCTACATGACAAGCTGGGTCAGATGGGGTGGTGGCTTTGTTATTTCATCTAACATCCTTTCCAGAAGTACTCAATTAGTTCTTTGTAAGAAACTCAGAGTTTCCAAATACACTTTATCTAGATGTACATTTTTGTATTCCTCTTTGAGTATTATCTTTTGCTTCAGGAAAATATAACAGTACAGAATTATGCTACACGAAAATGTGTAAAAAGCAAATGAATTTTTAAAATCAGATATTTCAGAATAAGTCATGCAGTAGTATGAATACATGTGAGACCATTGGATTTTAGTTCACAGAATCACAGAATGCTTGAGATTGGAAGTGACTTCTGGAGGCCATGTGGTCTAAACCCCCTGCTCAAGTAAAGTCTTCTAGAACTGGTTGCCCAGAACCATGTCCAGACAGCTTTTGAATATCTCCAAGGCGTGTTGCAGGGCTCAGTCACCCCCATAGTAAAAAAATGTTGCTGGATGTTCAGAGGGAGCAGCTCAGAATGAGACACAGGACTCCAGGTCTGGCCTTACCAGTAGTGGACAGAGGGGGAAGATCACCTTTCTAGACTTGCTGGTGAGATTCCTCCTAACACAGCACAGATACCATTAGGCTTCTTTGCCACAGGGGCACACTACTGGCTCATGGTCAACTTGCCAGTCAGTGGTCAGCACATGCTTATGCATTTGTTAAATTTTAGTTGCTAAAAATGAATACATATCTTGCAAAACTTTCTCCAGAGAAATTTCTTCAGTGATATTATACATTCACTTTTTAAATCCTTTTGAAGCAGATGCAATTGCACGAGGCAATTATCTCAGTACAGCCGCTATACTGATAAATATTATACAGAATTAAATACCTGCCTGAAACTTACCAGTGAACTTTTATGCAAGGTTCCAGTGTTTTAATTTCCATATATGAGGTACTATGCAGACAAAAGCAAAGGGATTTTAATATTTAATATCTGTAGATCTTTCTATGTGGAATCTTTCATGTATCATTCTAAGAGATCAATGTTACAGGCATTTGAAGCACTTAGAGAGTCTATTGAAGGTATGACCCTCATTGGAGGCAAACTCTTTACAGTATTTTAAAAGAAAGAGTTTACGTATTAAATCTTGAAATAAACTTTTTAATGGCTATGATTCTTCCTCTGATAATTTTTATTTTCTTTCTTTATTATTAGTCTAGTCAGAATGCATATGCTGGACTTGCTAACTAGTCCTGACTAGCAAACATAGTTTTTGCTGATCCTGGTTTCTGCCCTTTGCTCAACACAAGTATTTTTCTTTTGTGAATCTAGAGAATAGAATTCCAGTCTAATTATCTTGATGCTTTACAGTGGAGAAACAAAGAGTTTTCTATGGTGTGATTCATCCATTTAAATGTAGAAGCCAAAAATATTCGTAAAATAGCAAAAACAGAAGCTTTAAGTGCCTACTGGACTTCCAGGGCTTTAGATTATAGTTACTGAAAAATTAAGCAGTGTGGATTCACTCTCAATATGAGATGAAGAAGTTATTTCAATTCCTTCCACTGAAGAATAGGAGATTCAGTCTTTAATAGCACAATCATACCATTTAACTTAAATTTTACATTTGTATGACTTCACAAACATGTCCCTAGACTTTCAGTCTTAACAATGTGCCTATAGTGGTGAAAATTTTTCAAGAACTCAAGCTTGGTTAGTCTACAGTTGGTAGAAAGTTAGAGAAAATATACTAAGAAATTGTTGGAATCCTGCTAAGTAACATACTGGAGAAACTTGAAGAAATGTAATTATTTATTTCATTAAAAGAGGTCACTGATGCCTACTCAATTTGCCTACTCAAGCAGTATCAGGCTTTCTTCACATTTTCTCACACTTAAATACTGTATTTTTGTATACTCTCATTAGACTCCTGACATGGCACTTGAAAGCCTCCCTCTGTCCCTCAGTTCTAGGCTTGTTGCTGGTCCCACCAGCTGTGCAGCAAAGAACATAGATTAAAACATAGAAACTGCTCATAATAGCAGAGAACAGGCTGTTCTTCCTTCCAGAAGCAGCTTACTCGTAGAGATTAATATCTTTTTCTAGAAGAAAAAGAATTGTATTCTATGCCAGTCTGTCATTTTCCTTGAACAGGAGCCAGTAACTGTAGTCTTAAAAGCTTTGTGCAAGGATCATAACCATGTATCACAAACTCCATCCAGCAGTCAGTTAACAGAATACTTTAGCCTAAGTGGGAACTGGTATGTCTGAACTAGGATGAGCTTGACTACTTCATCTTTATTTACGTGACTAACCACACAGCCAATAAATAACACTGTCTACAAATAAAACATGCATAAAAATGTGTAGAATTTTGGTCTCTAACTCTCAATGCCTTTTCTGCATTGTGAGGCAAAATGAGATCTTGCAGAGCAGATGGACTTTTTCACAACAGATAGAGATGGTATTGTAATATTGAATTAGCATAGACATATAGCAACCTGATCAGGAGAGAACCATAGTACACTCTGTGCACCCCTGAAAGAAAGAATATGTATGTGGAACACATTTTGTCCCTGATCCACTCAGCTGAATTTAGTGTCAACTCAGTTGGGCTGAAAACCTGGAAGTCTCTCTCCTTAATGACAGCAAAGCAATTATCTGCCTCTGGTCAGTTATTTTTCTGTTTTTAAATGGTAACATTGCAATCTATTACAATAATTCAAGTTAGGTTTATGTTCATTTTTGGTTTAGTTTGGTTGGATTTTTTTTTTTTTTTAAATCAAGAAATAGAGACAATACAAATATAGAGGGATTGCCACGTTACACATTTTTTCTTCAAGCAAAACACCTCAGGTTATCTTCTAAAGAAAATGTTCTGCAAAATTACGTTTTTATATGCTTAGTACTACAGCCTTACACATGCTGATTGTGTAAACCACGCTTGGTCCCTGAGGAATGTTCCTATTCCAGCATAATTCTGCATATATGCCTCTGGTATTTTTCAAATCAGGGCTTTGGAGTTTTAGTCAGGAGGTTTTGTTTGTTTGTTTGTTTGTTTTTGGTTTTTGTTGTTGTTGTTGTTTTTTGTTTGTTTGTTTGTTTCCCCCCTCCCTTCATTTTCAGACTTCATGGTACAAAGAAGTAGAATTTCCAGGTGCCAGATATTTAGGTTTACCTAGCTTTCATGAAAATGAATAGTTTCTTTTAAAATTCTTGGGGGGAAAAAAAAAAAAAAAGTAAGATTTCCAACAAATGTTTTAATATTTGATTTAGGAGAAGCTATATCTAGCTATGCAAACATTTTGAAAATTAACTTTCTTATTAAATAAATTCTATATGCATATCTATCTATATATATATATATATGTAAACCCAAACCAAACCAGTCACAACTTATTTTAGCCCTGTGTGTCTCAGTATAGTTCTTGATAGGGAACTTATTTTGGTGGTTTTTGCACCAGCCTGCTGCTGTAAATGCCTATCATCCTATTCTAGTGCATGTCACAGGGGACTCATTTAAAGCTGGACGAAACATTTACATGTTCAAATGAAATCTACTGGAAATGTATCTATGCTTGAGGCAAGCATCTCAAGCCACAATATAAACATTCATTTCAACATGATAATGTTGGCTTCCTTTTCTTGCTTCAAAATGCTCAGATGTAATTTTAAAAGTTCAACAAAATGATAAGGTATGTGCATACCCAGTGAAATAGCTAGATATTTACCAGGTTAAAATTAAAGAGTACAGCTGTTTTCAAGTAGTAACGACATATGAAGCAAGTGGAAAAAAATGTACCTTCATTAATCACTAGTAAAAATGTCAACACTTACAGCATTTTGTTTAGATGAAGAAACTAAGAAAGTTGGCTGGTGAACCCTTAGATATGGTTATTTGCCAGTCTGCTAGGGATATGAATTTTCTCTGTACTTAGCCTCAGGTTTACTGCTCACTGGACTAACATAAACAGGAGGCATTGCGAGGTGACCTTTTCAGTCTCTTGCAGTTTGCATCATTCTTGAGCAACTCAGTGAAGGAACAGCATTAGTATTGGCCTCAGGAGGGATGAAGCAGTTCTACTTCTCTTCTCAGGTGTAGAGGATGTGGCTTTTTTGTGCCTAATACCAATATGATAGGATAAACTTAACAGCATCCTGATGTATGAGATACCATTTCCTACCACCTTATGCACTTATGTTCCTGATAGGAGATTAGAAATCTCTAAAGAAATCTGGCTGTGCTGTGAAGGGCATGCTGCTTCCTCCTGAATGAAGATGCCTGAAGCTAACTCACCATTGATTAGCTTCCTAACAATAGCTGCAGGACTCCCAGAAGCAGAAAAGTAAGCCTTCAAATGTCCATATAGGAGGCTAACAGGGGTTCCAATCTTATTTGAGAAAAATCTGACACTTAACAGTAAGGGAAATAATCCGTGGACAGATTTTATAGGAAAGCAAGCAGATAAGTTACGTGCCAGCACAGTGTAAAAAGAGGAGCATAATGGTGACATGAATTAATGATATGTAATGAAGTGCTAAGTATTGCCATTATGACTTCTTCCCAACATGTCTGAAACAGCTGCAACTGTTCCTGAAACAGTTTACAATAGGAATTTTGCAGAATTTAGTAAAAATTCCGCAGGATTTTACAATAAGCTGACAATTTATAATTTAAATTTCAATTCCCCCATTACACAATATACACATTTCATTTTACTATTTGACAGTACATGTTCACTGAACTAAATTGCACAGGATAAATCACCCTCTGTGTTCTCATGTCATGGCTCTCTATCAAGGGATAAATCACCGTGCTTTGAGGCCCTGTTGAATGAATAGGCAATACCTGTCTGAAAACTATCTGTACACCAAAATAAGCCCAGAGCTCCCAGGGATTCTAAATTGATATAGCCCCATTTATGTGCAAATGATGTGAGATGAATTCTCACTGATAATATTAGTGTGATGCATTACTGGGAAGAAAAAAAAAAAAAAGAAAAAAAGGAAAAGATAAAGTATCAGCATGGCGAGGTAGGAAGAAAGGGTCCATTCCCTGTGATCAGTTACTGGATCTGTTTTTCCATGGAAACAGAAACCAATCCTGTATTCCTACCCACTGTGCTGTGTAGGAATGGTCAGTCACTGTTTTCCTTTTAGTTTATGCTTAACTAGAAATAATACAGTTTTCAAATTAAAAAAAAAAAAAAAAGTAGAAAATATTGTTAAGCTCTAAGGGTAATGTAGGTCATTTTGAATTACTGTATATCAATTATGTAGTTGAAATGGAGATACTATCATTCTCTATAAACATTTCTAAACATCTGAGCATTTTAATTAGCTAATGGATAATGTGATTAGTCTAAAACAGCGTGGGAAAATGAAGATCTGGAATAATAGATCCAGGAATTAATAAATCAGAGAATAATGCATGTACAAAGACATGTACTAGGAAAAATACTTCAGAGTATATACTTACCCGTTTCTGTAATCTGCTTTCCGATTTACACAGTTATAACAACGCAGTGGCTACAGGCCAATGAATCTGAATAAAGATGCTGATCTACCATAACTATATTTAATTTCTTTCCATTTGAAGCTTTATGCTTCAACACTATCCCATAAATTATTTATTCTTAGTGAATTTTAACTAGCAAAAGAAGTTGAATATAACCAGGTAAAGTGGTTTCAGGATTGCAAAATGTGTATTGTAGTTCATACTAAACTTGCAGAACATATGTACATACCATAAAAGGTATTTTTTTGGTTCCACTTCAGAGTAAAAATCTAAACTATGTAAGTATGAATAATTAAAAAAAAAAAAGTTGTGTTTTTTTTTTTTCAATTTCACAATACTATAATAGGTTTCAGTTCTTGCTAAAAAATGTTTCAAAATAAATTTCAATGAAAATAAAAATAAAAATAATGACTAAGTTAAAATCCTTTTGTTTTGTTTTGTTTTGTTTTGTTTTGTTTGTTTTGTTGTTTGTTTGTGGTTTTTTTTTTTCCACACAGACAAATAATGTTTCCGGTAAATAAGTTATTATTTCTATGGAAATTTATATTCACAGTATCACACAGTATCACAGTATGTTTGGGATTGGAAGGGACCTCAAAAGATCATCTAGTCCAACTCCTCTGCTGGAGCAGGAACGCCTAGGTTAGGTCGCACAGGAACATGTCCAGACGGGTTTTGAATGTCTCCAGGGAAGGAGACTCCACAACCTCCCTGGGCAGCCTGTTCCAGTGCTCTGTCACCCTCACTGAGAAGTTGTTTTTTCTCAAATTTAAGTGAAACCTCTTGTGTTCCAGCTTGATCCCATTGCCCCTTGTCCTATCATTGTTTGCCACTGAGAAGAGCCTGGCTCCATCCTCGTGGCACTCACCCTTTATATATTTATAAACATTAATAAGGTCACCCCTCAGTCTCCTCTTCTCCAAACTAAAGAGACCCAGTTCCCTCAGCCTTTCTTCATAATGGAGGTGCTCCACTCCCTTAATCATCTTTGTTGCCCTACGCTGGACCCTCTCCAGCAACTCCCTGTCCTTCTTGAACTGAGGGGTCCAGAACTGGACACAATATTCCAGATGGGGTCTCACCAGGGCAGAGTAGAGGGGAAGGAGGACCTCTCTCGACCTATTAACCAACCTCCTTGTAATACACCTGAGGATGCCATTGGCTTTCCTGGCCACAAGGGCACAGTGCTGGCTCATGGTCATCCTGCTGTCCACCAGGCCCCCCAGGTCCCTTTCCCCTACACTGCTCTCTAATATGTAATTTCCGAACCTATACTAAAACCTGGGATTGTTCCTGCCCAGATGCAGGACTCTACACTTTCCCTTGTTAAATTTCATCAGGTTATTCCTCGCCCAACTCTCCAGCCTGTCCAGGTCCCAGCTTAGTGTCATCAGCAAACTTGCTGATAGTACACTCAATTCCCTCATCTAAATTGTTAATAAAAATATTGAATAATGTTGGCCCCAGTACTGACCCCTGAGGCACTCCACTAGAGACTGGCCTCCAACTAGACTCTGCACCATTGACTACCACTCTCTGGCTTCTCTCTTTAAGTCAGTTTGCAACCCACCTCACTACTCTATTGTCCAGACCACACCTCCTCAGTTTAGCTGTGAGGATGCTGTGGGAGACTGTGTCAAAGGCTTTACTGAAGTCAAGGTAGACCACATCCACCGCTCTGCCATCATCCATCCACCTTGTTACATTCTCATAAAAGGCTATGAGGTTGGTCAAGCATGACTTACCCTTGGTAAAGCCATGCTGACTGCCCCTAATAACCCTCTTATCCTTGATATGCCTTGAGATGGCACCAAGGACAAGCTGTTCCATTACTTTCCCAGGGACATAGGTGAGGCTGACTCGTCTATAATTACCCAGGTCCTCCTTCTTGCCCTTTTTGAAAACTGGGGTGACATTTGCTTTCCTCCAATCCTCGGGCACCTCTCCCGTTTCCCAAGACTTGGCAAAGACGGTGGAGAGCAGTCTAGTAATAACTTCAGTCTGCTCTCTCAGCACCCACGGATGCATCCCATCTGGACCCATGGATTTATGGATATCCAGACTATTTAATTGCTCCCTAACCCAGTCCTCATCGACCAAAGCAAACTCCTCCATTGACCTGGCTTCATCCGGGGTCTCAGGGGTACAGCACTCCCCAGGACAGCTTCCAGCAGAGTAGACAGAGACAAAGAAGGCATTCAGCAATTCTGCCTTCTCTGTATCTTCTGCCACCAGGGCACCCACCCCATTCATCAGTGGGTCTACATTGCCTCTGGTATTAGTTTTATCTGCTATGTATTTGAAAAAGTTCTTTTTGCTGTCCTTGACCCCTCTCACCAGCTGTAATTCTAAGGAGGCCTTGGCTGCCTTCCTACATCCTCTAACAGCAGCCTTATATTCCTCCCAAGTGGCCAGCCCCTCCTTCCATGAGCTGTAAACTCTTCTCTTCTGCTTGAGCATACCCAACAGATCCCTATTCAACCACACAGGCCTCCTGGCTCACTTTCTCGACTTCCTACGTGTGGGGATGCTCTGATCCTGAGCATGAAAGAAGCAATTTCTGAATGCAATCCAGCTCTCTTGGGCCCCTTTTCCTTTAAGCAGTCTTGCCCATGGGATTTCCCCTAGCAATTGCTTTAAAAGGCTGAAGTTAGCCCTGCTAAAGTCCAGGGTTGCAATTCTACTTGCTATTCTGTTCCTGCCACACAAGATGCTGAACTCCACCATCTCGTGGTCACTGCAACCCAGGCAGCCCTCAACCTTTACTGCTTTGACCAGACCCTCCTTGTTAGTGAGGATGAGATCCAGCAGTGTACCTCTCCTAGTCAACTCCTCCACCATCTGCATGAGGAAGTTATCATTCATATGTAAGGAAATACTCCTGTTTAGCAAGGGGGTGCTTGCAGGTTTTGATACTCAGATCTCTTCAGACTCACGCTTAGTTGATCCCAAATACTGGTATACTGAAACTTCTGTGCTGATGATGCTGAGATAGCCCATCATCTTCATGCAGAAAAGTTTCAACCAGAGCTTAAATCTACTGTTATACTACCTGGCTTTTGAGTTTATGTAACATACTGAATTGTGGAAATAGTGCTGTGAAATGTGCCTTTTAGGGACAAGGAGAACTATTGTTTAATAGCACCTGAATGTGAAAAGCTAAGATACAATTGCCTTAGGATGTTGTTGAGGGTTAAGATTGCGGGCTGACAATCAAACCCTGGCAGATGTATTGTTAACCTCCTCTCCCCCCCACTTCCCCCTTTTGCCCCTCCCTCTCCCCACTTCCCACTCAGGACAGGCGATCGGGAGGGAAAGAAGGACAGAGAGAAGAGAGTTGGAAAAGTTAAAGATGTTTTACTAATGCTACCAATAAGAATAGAGAAAATAATACAAAATATACAAAACCAATCTTGTAAGTCTCAGCAACTGCAGAACGAGCACCCAAAGTCCTGGATTAGACTCTGTAGCCAACCGGAGCTGGATTCAGTCTGTCACTAGACCTCAGTTCGCAGGGACGACCAGCAAGGTCCTCTCCTAATGTCGGCCATGAGGAAAAAAGGGGCGAGATCCTCGTGATCTCCCACTTTTATATGAAGTATTCACATGAATGGAATGTTATACACCATTGGTCAGTCTCTCGGTCATCAGTTTCTCGTTGCCCCTCTCATGAGATGTCCATCCGTGCTTATCAATAAGTTTGCATTCCATTGCTAGGTTTAACCAAAACATGTGTTGGGTTCTCCAAGAAAATGCAGCTAACATGAAGGCTTTAGCTGACAGGCAAATTCACTAAAAGAGAAACTTGTTTTTAACAAAACCAGGACAGATGTTTACAAAAGTCTACTTCTTAATATGTAGAGGGTTTTCAACTTTTCTAAGTTGTGTTGGAAATCTCAGGCAAAGATTTCTGTGAAAAACTCGTTAGGTAGTATCACTTCCTTGCACAGCAAAAATCTATAAGTCTTGACATAGTACTTTGTATTTCTGTGAGCAAGGTTCTTAGATTAAGTATCTAATGAAAAGCTCAGTCAGCAGCACTGTTTTGTTCTATCACATGGTTTTAGACACTTTGGTATGTTAGGTTCACAGGTGAAAGAACCCCATAGATACTCAGAATACAGTATTTTGAAATCCGTCTTGCTGTAAGACATATGTTTTCTCCCTTGTTCATACATTTTTATTTAGATTAAAATTGATTTTCAGTAGGTAAATGAGTAGGGAGGTAGCCTGGTAGTTAAGACTTCGTATATCCTTTTTCACCATGTGAGTAAAACAGCCTTTCTGCATTTTTAAGTATTGCTTTTCTGGTGGTAAAGGCAGATCATATATGAACTAGCTTATGCTACATTTATATGCAGAGGTGATATACATTCCCCAGAACAGTCATGCTGAGATTCCAGGTTGTATAGTATAACCACAAGCCTCATCACAAGATTGCCAGCTCTCCCTCTCTTCCTCCCTCCCCATCCTTCACTTCGTTGCTGTCACTCATGCCTTGCTATAATAACAATACTGCTTGCATGATACTGTGTATAGAAGATTTCCTGTGAAAGACAGGAAATACTTATTTATTCATAATTACATTTCACTTACAACAGACTATCCTAGATTAAATGAAGAGGATGGGGAGAAGACAACTGATGGCTCTCAGTTTCTGTGTTGTGCTGTTTAGTGCAGTCAACTGCATGCTGTAGTTTAATTTATATCGTTTCAACATGCCTATCACTGTAGTATGTAAGTATGCTACCTGTCATATACTCTATGTTTTCATACTTTGAAGTAAGGGGGAAGCAGGTGAGCAGAGTTCTTTGTTTTGTTATGAGTATTTGTCAATATTTGTTTCTTTGTTCATAAGTCTTTAATAGTCACATTGCTGTGTAGTTATATCACAGCCTGTAAACCCCCTAGAAATGTGCTGTGTACTTAAAGGGAAAGGTTGTAGTATTTAGTTTATTTAAGAGTTCTTCTCAGAAGCTTAGATCACTGTGTGAAAGGAATTTACTTTTTTTTCTTCTGAGAATCATATAATAGTTTGTATTGGAAGGGACCTTCAAAGGTCATCTAGTCTAAACCCCCTGCAATGAGCAGGGACACCTTGAGCTAGATCAGGTTGCTCAGAGCCCTGTCCAGCCTGGCCTTGAATGTCTCCAGAGATGGGGCATTTACCACCTTTCTGGGCAACCTGTTCCAGTATTCTACTACCCTCATTGTAAAGAAATAAAAGTCTGTACTCATCCTTCCTACAGGCTCCTTTTGGGTACTGAAAGGTTGCAATAAAATCTCACTGACACCTTCTCTTTCCAAGGCTCAACAACCGCATCTCACAGTCTGGCCTCATAGGAGAGGAGTTCCATCCCTCTGATCATCTTGATAGAGCTCCTCTGGATCCTCTCCAACAGCTCCATGTCTTCCCAGTGCTGAGGGCTCCAGAGATGGGTGCAGTGCTCCAGGTGAGAAACATTGCTTTGGCTAGCATTGCCCTTGTGTCAGAGGGACCAGCTTAGGTTGTGTGCTCCTAAAAGAATGTAGCAAAATAGAAGGTTCTCCAAACTGCTTTACTCAGGCAGAATCGCATCTGCAGCATTATAACTCCATACTTCAGCAATGTGACAAGTCTGGGCTTGCTGTTCAAACCAGGTCTTCCTGCCAGTCCTTCTGATGAGGGCACAGCCTCAGCACTTAATCCTGGTTCAGAGTAATCTTCCTCTTCCTGATTTCTGGCTGATTATCCAATCAGATTTCAACTAGAGTTAAAGCAAATAAAAATCTTCCCTCAATTATTTTCCTTCAGGAAATGGAATTTAATAAAAACACCAGGTACTGGAGAGACCTTTACAGGCTTTCACAGTGAGACTGCTGGTTCTCTAGTCAGTGCTGAACAGTGTCTTCTGGTGGACTAGATATGTCCTTGTCCCAAAAAATATGTATGATCTACAACAAGGAGAAAAAAAAACAAAAACAACACACACAACATATCTTCAGTTTCTCATTCCATTTCAGGGTCATGTTTTATTGTGTATGTCTTTTTCTTTTTTTTTTTTTTTTTAACTTTGAGACCACATCTTACTTTATCATTTAGTAAAACACAGGAATAAATAATTAAAAAACTGTAAGACTGAGGTGTTTTCTGTCACTGTGTACTTATCAATTCCTTGGACTTGTTTCAAACTTCTAGCACAGAGGATAAAGAATTAAGCACCAAAGAACAGAAAAGTAAAGAACCACCTATTCTTTCTCTGAATTGTTGATGCTTTCTACAGTCAGTAAAATTCAGAACTAGCCTTGGAATCTCCTCATTCAGTTAAACTCAGAAAAATTGCGTTTTCCATACAAAGAACAGTAATATCAGTCCCCAGAAAATATTTTGAGAGAGGAAACAGAAAGGCCACTATGGATTATGTGTACATTTAACCTTTCTTCTAATTTCAGAAAACTCTGGTGTAACTGTAAAGACTGAGATCTGAGCTTGCCTTAACCATACCCTGTATCTTCAAAATGAGCAACAATGCCCAGGAATATGTAAATTTATTTTCTGTGAAAAATGAGTTACATAAAAATGTAAAAAATAATTAAGGCTTTGAATAGCAAATATCATTTGACTCTAGAGAACAGGACAGATTTGTGGGTTTTTTTTGCATATTTTACCTGCAAGATATTTTGACTTACTTATTTTGAGAATTGCATACAAGATGTGAAAAACATGTTGAAAAGTTATTAATCAGGTTCTATTTTAATATTAATAAATTCAATTATGTTTAAAATTTGACTAGGACTCTAGAAAAATGAATTAGCCTGAGGTATTCTTACATGGACTTGCCTATAGACTTTCATGCCTATTTGAACTATAAAGCTGTTTTCCTGCCCAGTGTAGCATATTTGTATTAATTTGTACTGTGAAAGGTTTTGCAGATGACAGAAAGGGAAAAGTATTCAACTGCTTATTTGTCAGTTAAGAAGATAAGATGATGCTCTTTTACATTGTTGTATTTATTGTGAAGTTGCACTATAGTTCTTGTTTACCCTTAAAGCTTATCTTGTATGCAGATATACTGAGGTGTACATGCATTTAAAAATCAGTTCGTTGAAAGATTAGCTGAATTAGTGTCTTGGTACTGAGTTACTCTTTGTTCAGAAGATTTCTTGTATATTTAGGTTGGCAAATGTGACTTCTAGGTCCCTATATTTACTAATTTATTTATTTTTGTTTAAGATATACAGGGTCCCTTACTAGCATTTTGAGAACTCAAGTGATATCAAATACTTTCAAAGGTGAAATGTTCAAGGAGAGAAAAAAGTCTTCCTTCTACATAAAGACTACCTTTCAAAAAATTCAAATCAAAGATAAACTGATTTTGATGTATGGAATTAGAGTTAATGTGTATCTGTCACAAGAATTCAGTTAGACATTCCAGTAAACATTTTTCCTATGAATACAGAAAAAAATAAACCTTTGACTAATATGTGAATACTCTAAATAATTTCCACTTCTTTTGGAACACAACAGGGATCAAATGAAAACACTTTTAAGATATATTGCCTCTTATCATTGCTGATGTCTCCTGGTTCTCTCACATTAAGACCTTTCTTATTAGAAGAAATTACTGATTTCTGTGCAACATGTGGAGGAACCTTCACACCTCATCTTTCATCCTTTGTTTAAACTGATGTGAAAACAGCTCTTTTCCTTTGGTGGATTTTTCTGATTCTATCTGCTAATATAATCGTGACAGTTCTAGTTTTTAACTAGTACAGTCAGTATATGTTTTAAAACAAAGCTCATACCATACATATATATATATACTGCAGTGACAGTGTGAGCGGAGTTAAGTCAGTATTTTTGATCATATCATTTTGGTAAAAATGATCTATATAATACTTTGCCTCTAACAGTGTCCAGTAGCAGATGTTACTGGCTACAGGGGAACAGATTGAACTATTCATTTCCTCAGGGCTTTCCTGAACCGGGTGTTGTTTTTTTTTTTTTTCTTTTTCATTGAGTAGCTTTATTATTATTATTATTATTAATTATTATTAATGATAACAATAATAATTACCATTTTCAGAACTATATTACAACTGCTGCAGATTATGACATACAGCATTATGACATGCAATGTCACCAGCACCTGGATCTGCCCCTTTATTCCAGCACCTGAATTGATACCTCCTGTGCTACATATGCAGCATTTTGCACTAGGGAACAGGAGAGAAATGAGGTATTGTGAGATATAAAAACGTGCGATTTGTTTTCAGGCTTCCTCCTGTTCACAGGCATTAACTTTTAAAATCCTACAAGAAATAACCATTGAACAATTGACTTCAAAGTCTCCAGGTGCAACAGCAAAGTTTTTTGCTGTAGCAGTTCTTAGATTTTCTTCACTGTTTCCACTGAGTGACACAGCAGGTATCATTTTTTTGTTCTCTGAAACACACATGAATGCCTACCTACTAGCAGATAAAAAGAACTAAAAATGTAACGAAGACATTTGTGTTCATTTTAAAGAAAATCAAATGATCAGTCCTATTTTTTTCTATGGAAACCTGGGGAAATAAGAGCTCAAAACGGTCATTCAGATGAAATCCTGGGCATGTTTTAGTACAAAAATAAGTGTAGGAAGCCTTAATCAAATCTATCCGGAAAAAGATCAGATCATGAGAAACAGAAAATTTTGTCTGGCTTTCCATGCATGAGGCAGACAGAATTTTCTGGACAACCGAAGCCTGTGATTGCTTCTGCCAGCCAGACAATATTTAAAGTAAAAAAAAATCTGGCTTTAATTATGCTTCCCAGTAACAACTATAAAAGGTTTTACAATGCACTTGCACTATTGAAAGGTTCAGATTAGGCATATGTTTTACATTTCTCGTTCCTGACTCTTTTTTTGGATACTCATTTTCCTCTCATGATACAAGAATACCAATGACAATTATGAATATATTACTGGACCCAAAATTGCTTCTGAGTTTTTCAATTTCCTTGTAGGATTTCCATATTCTCATCCAACATCCAGTTGAAGTATAGTTTTGGTTCACTCTTTTTCTCCCCACTTGGGTTTCTGTAGATGCTACCTCTGGTTCTGCAAATGTATTTCACCCATTTACTGTTCTTAGTGCTAGTACTTCCCATTTGTCAGTTCATTCTCTAAGATAAAAATAAATATTTTAAGGGCTTAATTCTTCTTTATGTTTTACTTCATATTCCTTTTCAAAGCTCATTGACATACTTATAATCAAAGTGGATCCTAAAATACAGTTTGCACAGGATTTAGATCTGAATTCTGATATTTTCATGCATACGAAAAAGAGGGTTGTTGGGTACTAAGCCTCTTGTCTAACACAATGAGCAAATCTAATACTTTCCTTAGAAAATAAAGTTGCCTAAAGTTATTATAGATCAGACTTTCTGGCCTTCTTTTGAATCTTCCCCACTACCCAGTCGTTCATAAAATGCTGTCTATGACCAAGTATTATTAATTATCAATAGTGTCCGTATGTTACTAGTGTATACACAGTATATATTGCGTAGACTGCTTTGCTAATGTGCAGCCCCCTGTCACTCTTTAGATTCTAATGTTATAAAGTATGGGCTTGCTAGCCCATAAGAAGCAGTAACACCCTTCTGGTTGCATCCTGCTTCTGCTTGCCTTACCATAGGATTGTATTTCTAGTTTCGTCATGAACAATTTCTCTGTGTGCTATTGAGAAAAGCACATGTAATGTTTTCACTTATTTTATGCATAACATTCAGTCAATGGTTTGCATTCATCTCTCCCTAATTGTTGTGTGTGAAAAACAAAAGAAAATAACACAAAGCAAAATAAAACATAAACCAAACCACTTTTTATAGACTCAGTAGCTGTAGAGGTCCCCGTAACAATTCTGCAATTGAAGCAGACACAGGTAGCCTTCAGTGAGAAGCAGATAGAAGGACCATGTTGGCATATGGGAAGGGAATGAAATGTTTTTGGTTTTGCTGGCTGCTTTGTTTGCATATTTGATGTTTTCTAATGACAGATGGCTATTACATAAAACCTTGTTTTTAGGGCAGGACTCCAGGTATTTACACAAGTAATTTGTTATTGTGGAAACACGTGATCATGAACAGTGTGGCCAAAATTTCTGCTGGGAGAAAGACTGAGAAGTAGGTGGAACTTGCTTTCACAATTGGACCATCAGGACTACAGAGGACAACCAGTATATAGAGACATGTTCCTACTAATTTTTAAAAATTTGTAACCCCAGACTGCAACAGAGTTTTTATCAACTAGTTTGAGACTGAAAATTGATTGTTGCAGAGATAGTTACTCAGATTTTCAAATGAATTAATATGGCACTATATATTTCTTAGTATGTTGAACCAACAAATATTAATAACATAATTGCAGAATTTGAATTGATGACCCTTCCAAGCTGCTATAGCAGTTTAATGTGCCACAGTTACACTCTTGTCTACCAGTAGATCAGAAGATAATGGTTTTCTTGGTGCTGCACATAAATAGCATTGTATGGCCACAGGGATGAATGAGAGTATATCAAAGGAAAAAAGGGTTTGAGCATGATGTTA
>NC_092520.1:55010000-55017500 GCF_037038585.1 Patagioenas fasciata
TATGGTGATTCCAGAGGGAAAGACTCCAACACAAGCTCAGTCCTATGAAACAGACATGGAGATGCTGAGCATCCCAACCCAAGGCAAAGTTTCAGATAGGTATTTAACATAATTTCAAAACTTAGGCCTATTTCCAGCCATAATGCACAACTGCGTGCAAACGTAGGCTTGCTTAGCCTGGAACTGCCTTGGAAGCTGCAGCACTGGGACACTGTCACCTATACAGGTCCTAAGAGGATCACTGTGCATTTCACCTAATGATATCTTTTCCGCTCATGTTGATGTCAATGGTGATTGTGATTGCAAAAAATAAAAGCAGTGCAAGTAAGGGGGGTAGAAGTAATGACAAATAAATGGATCTGAGTAAAGAATACAAAGTAACACATTTTGCTCAGTCTTCAGATATTTAGGTAAAGTCAGTGCTTCTGTGTTTTGTACTACTGTTACATTCAAATATACCCTATAAATATCTGAGATTAATATCCTAGCTGGATATTGCTATTTACAGCAACATACTAATGAAAATCATATGTAACTATTTACATGTGTAAGTCCAATATTCATATGTGGTGCCGGTGTGTTTCCTTGAAGGTCCCTGCCTTCCATGGGAATGTTGCTCTTTAGGGTAACAGCATGAAAATGAGAGCTCGCTCCTGTGACTTCTACTGCTGAGACAGTCTTCATTTGGATTTATTAAAAATCCACGGGTGGAAAATGGATATATCCTGCAGAACCACCAAGGTGTAAGTTGTGATAAACCAGGGGGAGCAAGTAAAATGAAAATGTCAAGGTGATGGAATATTTGCTTATGTGGATTTCTTAAAGGGCTGAAGGGAGCTTTATCTTCCCTTTTCTGCCAGCAGCCGTGGATGCTGTGCATATTCCCAAACTAATATGTGATAGGATCACAGCTGTGTGACTACATGGCCTCCCATTCAGATCAGAGCTGGATCTATTTCTCTTGTGTATTGGTCCATCAGAAGAGTATCATGCATCCTCAGCTTTCTGTCTCACCTCTTTCTTGAGTTTGACTAAAGCACATGCTTGATCCCAGCATTTGTATCCAAACAGTTGGATGCAAAATAACCTTGGACTTGAGCTGGCACTTAGGTCCACAGTCAGAATTCCTTGAAGCCACTCAAAATCATCTTAAGTTAGGAAGGAGCAGCTACCTTTTACCCTTGGTAATGAGACTTGACCTTTCATGATCTGTGGCCAACACTGCATCTCAGGAACTCATTTGTGGTCCACTTGTACAAACTTGCTACAAGCATGTTTTGTACTGTATTTTTGTAGAGAAGATGAATGTTTGCCACACAGAGCTTGTGCGGTGTTCTGGAAAAGACCTGTCCCCAGTGTGAAATCCTGGAAGATATCTCTGGTGGACCTTCCCTGGAATACAGCCCTGAAACACTGACCACCAGGCTCCCTATAAATGTTATTTACAAGCTTTCTTCCTGCCTGCTGCAGGGCTGGGATTCAGAGCCCAAGATCTAGGGTGATGTTTTGGTGTCCATAGTCCTGGGCCAGTTTTGGTGCTGGAAATGTCTTACAGCCACATGTCCTGGGAGCTTCCACAGGAGCATGGTGACAGTGTCTTGAAGAAGACCCATGAAAGAACAGCAGTTACCTCATCACCTGTAAGATACGAGATAAAAATTTTATTTGGAAATACTACGTTTTGGTGTTCTAAGAGGAATTTGTAATATTTCCCTAAAAATTTCCAGGCCATGGAAAAGTTTTTTTCACTGAAATGAAAGATATATATCAATAGATATACAATAAGTAGTGTACATGCATGAATGTTTGTGTATTTTAAGTCTTGACAAATGAAAACTGTGCTCTTCAGCCAACTCTGCTATGCATGCAGCCTGAGATACTTTCCTGGGACTGAAGAGTGAACAGGCCTAGCGTGTGATACAAGACAACAGATAATCCAACACACAGACAGGATAAGGAAAGGGCAGAATCATCACTCATATCAGAATAAACAGCTGTCCAGCCCATCAGCTACCTGGATTTTGTTTAATGTTTTGGTGGTGCAATTGGAGAGGTCAGTTGTAAGGAGATATTAGGAGGAGTATGCTATACAACTAACCTCATAGAAAGTTCCTTACACACAGAACTAAGCAAGGCTGGAGATGCTTGAGAGGGAAGCCAAATCACTGAACCATGAAACTGGTATCAAATACACAAGAAAGGTAGAAACACATACGGCAACGTTGTAGTTAGGCAATGAGATGGGGTAAGACACGCCGTTGTCAATGCTAGCACAACAGCTGTGTTGAAACTGTTGAAAGCTGTGTGGAGAAAAGGAGCACAGAGGAGGAAAGCACAGCAGAAGGTGGTGACATGGGTGAAGGAGCCTCATGTGCTGTTATAAAAGGGTTGAGGGAAGATGGGCATGTGATATTTGTCAAAGGAATTTACATTTATCTAAATTATATAAGACTTGACTGGGCTTGGGTTTGAAGGACAGCAATGGAAGGTCAAGGCTCAGAGATGTTGATGGGAAGGTAAGCAAGGGAGGAGAGTGGATCAAAATACTCGAAGCCTTAGAAACTGGGGGCTCAGTCTGAGCTATGTTGAATTAAAGCTGGTATGTTAAAAACTGTGAAGATGAGACATTTTGTAAACAACTACAAAGACAGAACCTGAGCAAAGAGTGATAATTCTGTGCTGTCACAGTGAAATGTGATAGATGAAGCCACCTTCTTCTTCAGAGTCACCAGGGAAGGGAGAGGTACGGGAAAGAGAGAGTGAAAAAGTCAAGTGTTTGGGACTTAGCTAAAAGACAGCGTGAGCAGCACGAGGGAGTTGTCACATCACTGAGCTAGAAGAAATAGATCTGGAAAAGACGACCTCAAAAAAAAGCCTGAAATGCACGCTGAAGAGCATGGCTGCAGGTGTCAGAGGCAGCTGAGAGTTTGAAAAGGATGAGACGAAACCACGGGCCAGAACTTGAAAGAGCTGGATGGAAAAACTACAGAGAGCAAGCACAGGTGGCATACCCAAGGGAGGGGGTTGGCTGCAATATCTTCTGCCATCAACAGGAGGTGTTTAGCGAGGTGGGATATTGGCTCATCTTGCAGCTGCAACTAGTATTAGTTTGCTACTAGATGTTCCGTTCCATCGAAGCTTTGTGGTGTGTTCCCAGCTGACAGGCGTATTTTTCAGAAGTATTATAATACCTGGCTAAGGCGGACTTACTCTGAGGTTATCATTATTTCTCCACAGCTTATCATAAATAAATATTTCAGTAGGTGACTTAACTCCCCTCCTTTCAATTTATAGAAAGGTAGCACAAGAGAGAATTGATGTTTTCTTTTAAGTGGGGGGTTTGGAGACTGACAAAAACTTCATCAGTCATATGGAAGTAATACCTACAAAACCACTGCCTCGTGAGGAGTACTCTTTCCCTAAAACCTCACAATCTTATACCAGAATCCTTTAAGAGTTAGAGATCTTTTTCTTCACTACAAGCTAAAGGTAAAATATTCTGCTGCATCTATTTGATGTAATAAAAAATGCTATCCAGGATTTCAGAGCAAATAAATCAGGAAAAAAAACCAAACCTGTAAATACGTCTTCAGCCATTGTTTTGATCAGTAATCTTCAAATAACGTGTCCTAGTCAGTTATCCAGGAGCTAAGTTTGTCATTAGCTAGTGTCAGAAAAAGAGCATTCTCAAGAATACTTATGAGATGTAAATGAAAAACTGAATTTTCATGTAATCCGCTATCCTCTTCAACTTTTTCACTTTATTAAACAGAAATGAACCTTTACATGAATTTAAAAAAAATGTTCCTATAAGTGATCCAGGTGCAACTTCAAGAGGCAGCATGTTTTCATCAAGATTTATGACTCTCTGAAGAGTTTGGAGCCCAGAAACTAATTAATTTATTGCAAAGCATCGACGGAAAAAAAAAAAGAAAAAAAAAAAAGTTGGGTTAAAACCTGGTCCTAATGAAATCCATGGGAGAGATGTCATTCTTAGCGTGGTCCGGATTTTCCCCAGTGTCTTTTATCTGTGACGAATATAAGCCTGATGCAGTTGCTTTCTAATTGCTTTTACATTTGGGACTTTTCCTATTTAAATCGCTGGGATTATGTTACAAATACAGCAAAATATCAATATTAATATTGCTGATTTTAAATACAACAATATGGATGTGACAATATCATTTGATCAGTGCAGATATGCGTGAATGGCTTTTGTTTATACAGAATGTTTTGTTAAATATTGGCCAGCAATACTGGTTCCTGGACTACTTGAATGCTGGCTTGCTAATTGTTAAATTTAGCTGATGAGATGTAAGAGCAAGTATTATTTATCCTGTATGCAGAATATCCAGGCCATAAAAACAAATTTCAAACATACCTTTATTCTTCGGTAATTACAGTAACAAGGTCAAGAAAGGCTGGCCAGGACCAACAACCAGCCGGACCTGGGCAATTACAGGACGTTTTAATGAAATGTCATTGCCCAGTGGCACCTGAGAACACGCATTCGAGATATTTGCTCCACAGTACACGAAAGTCAAGGGCCAAAACTGGCGATAGAGTCCCATGGCGCTGATCGTGCACTTCCACAAATCACCCTGGATGCCCACACCGGGATTTGCGAAGGAGGCTCTCAAGGAAAAGGTGTGTCTGATATCCATCTCCCTAGGTTGTGGCCAGGCAGCTTTTTAAAGCTGAGCATCGGAGCCCGAAATCTTAGGTTTCTACTGAAGCCTTGCCTGCTAAACGATGTCTGTCTTTTACCCCGTAAGTATCTAGTATGAGGTATTTAAGTAAATCACCCACAGAACAGAATCCCAGGACACCGCTCCCACCTCTCTATTCCTTTCCATCACCTTTCTCTCGGGATCTCCCCCTCTATCCCACGAAGCGGCCCGGCGAGAGAAAAGCCCTCGCCTTCCTTGCCCCATGGCCAAGGTAGGTCAGACCGGGAGCAGGAGGTGGAAGTCCTTCTTAGGAGAGGCACGGCCAGAAGCTGGAGACACATCTCCTGGACGAGGAGTACTCTGTCGGGCAGGAGCAAAGGCGGAGAGCACAAGGGCTCTTGTAAGCTTCGGGGCTGCCTGATTTGGGGTCCCAGGTGCTCGTAGGCAGGCGAGAGGCTGGCGATGCGGGGGTCAGGTCTGCGGGGAATCCCAGCAGGTCCGAGGAGGCGCTCCCAGGCTGCTGTAAGCTGGGTTTTCCTGACCCGCCGCCCCTGTTTTAGTCTGCCACATTGACTTTAGCTACTAAAATCGTCAACAGGTCCCGAAGGGGAGCGAGCCCACAGGTCTATGTACTCCCTTACAGGGTTGTTTGTTTGATTGATTGTTTTTCTGTGTGTTTTTTGTTGATGGTGGGTTTGGTTGAGGCGTTTTATTGTTTGTTTGGCTGTTTTGGTGTTTGTTTGTTTTCTGAGAAAATAAACTAATCCCATCTTTGTTGCTCCCGAAGGATAGAGGGTTCGTCGGTTCCAGCTCGGGGCTGCTCGACACCCCGGGGCGAAGGGATGCTCGGCACCCCGACATGGCGCCGGAAAGGCGAGACCCTACGGTGCTGAACGCACCCCGAGACACCCAGCGGTCCCCACAGCGGGTGGGGCGAGGCAAAGAGCCACGTACCTCTGTCCTCGTCTTCCCCCGATGCCTCTCTAACTCTTGGGTCCGCACGGTCTGTTCCCGCGGTGCCTTTCGCGGTGCCGAGGCTGGCACGGAGGCACCAGGGAGACACGGGGGAGACGGAGGGACGAGCCCAGGCGCTGTCACAGCATCGGGCCGCGTCGGGGGTGGTGCCCGGCCGGCGGCGCTACCTACAGCTGCTGCGGGAGGCCGTGCGAGGGCCAGTAGCAGCGCGGGGGGACGCACTCGGGCAGCCACAGCCCGGGCAGACGTTCCGCCAGAGCCGGGGAAGACTTGGGGGCAACCCCATCTGCCAGCCCCGTCTGAGAGGAACAGCGACCCGCAGCCACCCCCTCGGGCTGCCCGGGGAAGGGCAGAGGGGGCTGCACCTGGCCCTGATGTGCAGGGGGGTTATTTCACCTGCTCCCGAGCAAATGGTGCAGGGAACAGCGGCAAAGAGAGACGGGCCGGTCCCCGAGCCCGTGCCCAGCCCCGGCGGAGCGGGAGGCCGCGGGTGGGCTCGCCTTCCCCCGGGACGCCCGGGGCACGGGTAGGATGCTGAGGGGTATGTACCTCAACCCAACTCTGCTTCTTTCCCCAACCTGTGTGTGGCACGGGGTTACGTGAGTTTTCTTCAGCAAGTGTGAAAAGGGTGGTCAAGGAGTGGTAACTCGCAGGCGATGGGGACTTTGCCTAACGTGAGCCAGGTGGCGGGTGTCGTGCTCGTCATGCTGAAATGCTTGAACATAGGAAGAAACAGGATCGGCACTGCCGATTAACTCCCGAAGTATGCTGAAAATGTAGTGTCACTTGTCTTAAGAAGGGTTTGTTTTTGTCTGCGGTGCTAATTGATTTCTGTTCAGGCTGATCCCTCTTAAAATATGAACAGATTTAATGGTTCTTACTCCCGAGCTCTATGGTATAGAGATAATTTGGGTTATTAAGACGCATTAATAAACAGTTAATAGACACCTTTTTCTTCCGGAGAGGTATGCTCTTCTTCAGTCCGAATTAAATGGGCAGCCTCTACCGATGCTCTCCCGTCCTCGGGATCAGCATTTACTGCCCACGCGTGTAAAAATACCCTACAACTAGGGAAGTGGAGGTGGCTTCTCCTGTAGAGCCCAGGGAAGTCCTTCTCCAGCGTCGCACGGGAGTAAGACTGACTGCAGCATCTCAACAAAGGAAGAGTGACTAATTAGGTCTCTGACTCCGCCGATGAGAAAATAGCCCCAACAAGTGCACCGAGCCCGGCTTCAGCCCCCGAGCAAAAGAAGGCAAGTCAAATTCCTCGAGTCAAAGCCTGGGATGTGCTAGAAAGCCGCCTCGCTGTTAAGGCCAGCAGGATGAATTCATATTGTAAGGAACCCGAATGAGAGCTGAGTTAGATAACTTGTCATTTCCCTGGCTCCAGCCTCAGCTCCCGCCTCTCCTTCCCCTCCAAAAAAAAAAAAAAAAAAAAAAAAAAAAGCGCAAGCTTATAAGAATTTGCTGTGGCCTTCCTTTACTTTCTGTCTGATATGTCTCATATTTCATTTCTGGCAGCCAAAGAAATCTTAATAAAAAGAACGTGTAGAAGCATTTCCAGGGGAATAATTTGATCAGGAATCATTGCTGGTTTTGGAATTAGTCCTAAAACTTATTAAAAGTTGAACAATCCCAGCACATACTCTTCCAGGGATCCTTTTTCGGCGTTAATAGCCTTTTCTCCCCCGCATCCCCCTGTCGCCCCACGCGGATGACATCGATAGGAGTTGTTACTTAACCCTCCCCGAGCTGTTTGATGGTATTTAGCAGGCTAGTTTGCCCCATCAGCAGCATCCACCGGGCTTCCCCCCTTTTATCTCGTTGTCGCGGGCACCCAACGTTCCTGCGAGCA